>NW_026510777.1:0-182007 GCF_027579735.1 Bombina bombina | reverse complement strand
ATAGAAATGACACTGTTTGGCACTGGTGATAGTAACTCAGTTGTGGGGAAATGAAGGAATAACAGCCAGAGTGCTATAAAGGCAGCGGTGCAATACAAGCAAGACACACTACATTTAAAAACGCACATGGCTGCTGTGGATGTGACTATGCAATACAGGTCTTACCCTAACATGTTAAATACATGAACACCTGATACCCCAAGCAGCAGTTATACTGAATGTGGTCTATTTAAGCAAGCTTCTGGAGGATTGTATAGTGAGAATATCAAATCCCTTTTGCTGGTAATGCCATAAGTCCCCCAGAATCTAGAGACACACATCAAGCCTTAATTTAACATACTTTCAGAGTTTATTTATTCCATCTTACACCCGGTGAAGGTAACACTTATATTGGAGACTGCTGAGATAAAAAATAAAGCACTTTACACATATTATCACTAATCACAGGACTGTGCTGAGATCTGGGTAGACAGCAGCTACTTTTAAACTTAAGATGTCTTCCAGAAGAGTTCAGAAACCTGAGAAGTAATAAAATGACTTCCATGGACACATTTCTTAGATCCAATATACCTAGCAAACAAATAGAAACTACAACTATGGAGACAGAGGCTGACTCTGATATGGAATCTGAGCGCTGTAAATCCCTAGATGCCTAGACACCTGCAACTAAGGCTGATCTAACCCTGTTAGTTTCGAAGCAAGATATTGCAACGAACTTTGAGAAACTGTGGGACAAAATTGATGGTCTCCATGCCACAGTAACCAGTAGTTTATCAGACATTAAAAATGATATACTTGAAATTGGAAACAGGGTAGACGCTCTGGAGAATGATAGAGGAGATTTAGAAGAGAATGTCTGTGTTATGTCGCAAACAGTTGCCCTCCAGCAACAACAAATAGCCGATCTTCAGGATAAGATGGAAGATGTTGAAAATCGCAACAGAAGATCGAATTTACGAATAAAGGGCATACCGGAATCCATCAATGCACCAGACCTTCTCCCTTATCTACAGGGTCTCTTTAAAGCTATTACATTGGCTACAGACGACACGGACTATCAAATTGAGAGAGCCCACAGAGCACTTCGGGCTAGGCCACAAAGAGATATGCCACCAAGAGATGTGATCATCAAATTCCTCAAATTTATTGATAAGGAAAAAATCTTAAACGCATCTCGCAAGAATCCCACGTTCAAATACCAAGGGAATGTGGTACAGTTTTTCCAAGACCTGTGCGTGAGAACACTACAGCGACGGGGGAGACTAAGGCCATTAACATCACTGCTCAGAAAACATAAAATTCCCTACCGCTGGGGCTTTCCTTTTGCCCTTAACATACTTTAAGGATGGCAAGGTGACCACGATCAGGACAATCCATGAGATACCTGAGGTTTGTAGAAGATTTGGTATAGAAACACCGGATATTCCACCTGATGCTGACCCCGGGGAGAAAACGGGGACACAAGCACCAATGCAAACACACAAGAAATCCACTTGGACAAAAGTTAATAACAAGAGATCTAGACCCTGATCTCACCTTTGGATTATAACTGCCTAAAGATATACCGAACATAAGAGATTGGTAAGACATCCTCCCGGACATTGCTTCGGCAGTGTCGTGGAGGCTACATGTTGCATAGACAAATTACGATAGCCAAGGGTACGAGACTGTTAACATAAAGGTCATGAGTATATAATTTTTTTTATATTTTTACCTTTCCACTGACTAAATCTTATTTGGTATACCATACCACCTATAGAAAATTGAGATAATGTTATGAGATACGTAGTATCTCATCTCCTACATGTTATGTTAATGCTAAATATACACTTTATGTTATGTATTTTTTGTTGTTTTTTCTGTTCCGTTCTACAGGGAAAATCAGAGTTATTTATGCTATTTAAATGTATTGAACTATGCCAGTCTCGCTTCACGCAAGGTAATAACCACGCCCAGAGTTTCACTAGAGATGGAGATCAGGAGTTGTTTGTTGGGGTCTCACAGGACGGTAAGAATTGTGATATACTAAAGCAATCAGGTAGAGAGGAAGAGATTATGAGTCATTGCTGGACGTATGATTTATGTGATACTTTATTATGGCTACATCACTAGACTTTCCTGGAGTTAGTTTGATATCTCACAATGTGAGAGGTCTTAACTCGGATATAAAGAGGAAGACTGCACTGACACAATACAAGAGGCTTAAAGCTAATATTTTGTTTTTACAGGAGACCCACTTTTTGAATACACAGATACCTAAGTACTGGTCCAGAGAATATACACAACACTTCCATGCTACTTCTGACACTAATACCAAGGGAGTATCTATTTTGATTCACTCATCTCTACATTTTGAGCATAGGGACACAGTGAAAGACAGGGAAGGTTGATATATCTTGGTAAGGGGCAATATACAGGGTACAGAAATAGTACTTTGCAATATCTATGCGCCAAATGAGCAACAGGAACCTTTTTTTAGACATATATCTAACTTACTTACCAACTGGTCTAGATCGAGAATAATATTAGCAGGAGATTTCAATATAGATCTGGCAGCGCTGAGGAAGATAACGACAGGAAATATATCAAAGAAGAAATTAAGACAAAAAGCGATAGCTACAAAAATTGATGACTTACTTTCACCGCATGGGCTACAAGATAGCTGGGTTACACTATATGGGGACACAGCGGACACTACATATTATTCTTCAGCACATAAATGCTACACGAAAATTGATTATATCTTCACTAGCCAAATAATGCAGCCCATATTACGCAAGGCAAACATACATACATGTGTTTGGTCGGACCATTCCATTACACAACTTTTTTTCGGATCTATTGTGGACCCAGGTAGGACTAGAACATGGACGTTTGACCCGACCTGTCTAAAATACTCCAACACTAAAGACAAGCTATTAAAAGCAATGAGTGACTATTGGAGAATCAATACTGATTCTACTGTGAACCCGATTTCGGTTTGGGCAGCGCACAAATCGGTGTTTCGAGGACTGTTAATCAAAGAAAAAGCCATTCACAAGAAAAAGACTGACAATAGATACTTGAAGTTACAGCAGGAAATTGACTTTTTGGAAAGGGAGCACAAACGGACTAACTCACAACTCATCTTGCAGACCCTGACGCAGAAAAAAGCAGATTTACATACATTATTAAAAGATAATTCTATTAGGGCAGCCCAAAGGCTTAAAGCCAATTATTTCATATATGCAAACAAACCTGGCAGGTACTTAGCCAAAACAATTAGAGATGAATATCAGTCAGTATCTATCCCGAGTGTACAGACAGCAACAGGAAGTATTACATCTCATCCACAAGAAATTGTGGACACGTTTGCAGAGTACTATAGAAACCTGTATGATAGGGAGAAGGTTCAACATAATACCCGAACACAAATTGAGCTTGAAAATTTCTTAGATTTAGCAAACCTTCCACACTTGACTACAGAAGACCAGGACAAATTAAATGCAGAAATCACACAAGCTGAGGTGGTGATGGCTATAAAAGAGCTCAAACCAGGCAAGGCTCCGGGTCCTGATGGATTCCCGGGGGAATATTATAGACTTTTCAGACAGATTCTGATCCCCATATTCTGGAGGGTCAGCCCATATCTGCTGACCTTTTACAAGCCAAAATAATTGTAATACCAATAAAAAGTAGAAACGCTACACTGTGTTCAAGTTACAGAACCATATCCCTAATAAAACAAGATAGGAAAATTGTTACTAAAATCCTGGCTAACCGCTTGAAACACATTCTACCCTCTATCGTGCACCCGGACCAGGTAGGGTTCATAAAAAATAGAGAGGCTCCAGACAACATCAGACGTATGATTACGGTTATGGATTATTTGCATCATGAGTGAACGCCTTCTCTGATCCTATCCTTGGATGCGGAGAAGGCGTTCGATAGGGTGGACTGGGTGTATATGGACACAGTTTTGACAAGGGTGGGATTCACTGGGTCCTTCATGACAGCACTGAGAGGTTTGTACTCAATACCCTCAGCATATATCAGAGCCATTGGACATCAATCCAACACTTTTAATATTCTTAATGGCACCAGGCAAGGCTGCCCTTTGTCGCCCCTTCTTTTTGCGATATGTATCGAACCACTAGCTGCAAACATAAGAAACTCTCCAGATATTTCAGGTATGCAAATACAACATTTTCAACATAAGATCACCCTGTTCGCAGACGATGTATTGTTAACATTCACTAGGCCACTTATTTCACTTCCCAACATATATAAAACTATACAACAATTCTCTTCCGTTTCAGGATATAAAATAAACTTAGATAAATGTGAGGCGCTCTCAATAGGTCTACCAAAACAAACTATCAAACTGATAGAAACAAACTTCAACTTTAAATGGGTGAAAGATGACATAAAGTATTTGGGGATTAGACTAACGGCACAATCTACCCAATTATATAGAGCTAACTATATACCTATGTTTAAATCAATCAGATCTGATCTGCAGAAGTGGAAGAAGCATAACTTCTCCTGGTATGGGAGACTCTCGTCGATTAAGATGAACATTCTCCCAAGAATCCTGTATTTATTTCGCTCCTTACCTGTAAAGATAGATAAATCTGACTTAAAGGCCCTTCAGACAGACTTACATAGATTCCTCAGAGGATCTAGACATGCGAGGATACCTCGAGATACCCTCACCAGACATCGTCAGTTGGGAGGGGTGGGACTTCATAATTTGATGGACTACTACTCAGCAGCTAGATTAGCGCAAAACTCTCTCTTAGGGAGGAAACAAGAGGATGTAGTATGGCCTCAATTAGAAGCTATCATTGGGGGTTACGATGGCCCAGACAATATATTATGGGGTAAAGAAGCTAAAGGGAGACCTGGGGGCTACCAAAACCCGATTACTAAAATAGCTGTCAAGCAGCTAGTAATAACCAATAGAAATGAAACATTATTACCGACTAATTCTTTAATAAGAAAATTAAAATATATAATTTCAGGAGAATTACATAAACTGATAGACAAGTGGGCACATAAGGATTTATACCGGATAGCAGACTTTTTAATTAATAGGAAGATTTTGACTTGCAATCAACTACAGGACAAACTTAGACCTATGCATCTGCAGTGGTTTGTATATCTACAGATAGCCTCAGCTCTCACGCTGTATAACAGGACTGGGAGGACCAAAAACATTTTTGAGAGACTGTGCAGTGCAGAAAATAGACAGAAAAGTGCGGTGTCCCACTTATATTTATATATACAGGAAACACCTACAATTTCAAAGCCACAAACTATCCTCCACTGGGAAGCAGACTTAGGCGAAACATTTGACCTAACGACTTGGAACCAGATTTTTCTGAACTCCAGTAGGGGCTTGCTGGGAGCAGACCTAAGGGAGAATAACATCAAGACAACATTTCGTTGGTATCTAACCCCTTTAAAAACAGCACATATGGTAAAGGGAGGTTCCAGGCAGTGCTACAGAGGTTGCACACAACTAGGTACATATTTCCATATGTGGTGGGAATGCCCGGAGGTGCGAAATGTATGGCTCGACCTATCTAGGATGATAACCACTATATTAGAGGGACAGGTAACACTGACGCCTATGCAGGCCTTGCTGAATGGTGAGGATCCAAGATTCAATGCACCTATAAATAAATTTATTAGAATTGTATGTACGGTGACTCGTATATCTATAGCAAAATATTGGAAGGTAGGAGTACCGGAGAGAATGGAGGTGCTTGGGAGGATTAGAAATATGTTTGGTTTATGTGAGACTGCAGCATACATATAAGATGAGGTGGAGTCTTTCAATAGAGTCTGGTTTTATTGGATCCTCAATGAAAAACATGTATAGGATAAGCTGCCATGTAAGGGAGAAAGAAACAGTAGTTTGAGTACAGTGGTAGACACTGCAGATGAGAGTACTTGGTGGGCTCTGTGGATGTTTAAGACGTGGAGATTGCTTAAGAAATGTTTACTGATAATATATTAGATTAAATGGTGAGGCGAGCTGGCATAATGGTTATATAGGTTATTCATGTTAATTGTTATACATTGTTAGATTTTAAAAATTGTAACAAATGGACTTATGTTTTTAATGGAGCTTCAGCCTGTAACACACAGTGAAGACTGGTTAAAGAAAATATTGATATGAAAAATGCAGTACAATGATGAGAAATGTGAAATGGATTCTTTACAGTTGTAATCTATTTATTGTATCTGCCATTGATATAGACTGTGTATTGTACCGATTGTTCAATAAAAAAATATTTCACTCTAAAGTGATAGTTACTTAAAATGTTTCTGTGAATACTGAATTTACACCACTGGAAAATCCTTTTTTCTTTCATGTAATTAGCAAGAGTCCATGAGCTAGTGACGTATGGGATATACATTCCTACCAGGAGGGGCAAAGTTTCCCAAACCTTAAAATGCCTACAAATACACCCCTCACCACACCCACAATTCAGTTTTACAAACTTTGCCTCCGATGGAGGTGGTGAAGTAAGTTTGTGCTAGATTCTACGTTGATATGCGCTCCGCAGCAGGCTGGAGCCCGGTTTTCCTCTCAGCGTGCAGTGAATGTCAGAGGGATGTGAGGAGAGTATTGCCTATTTGAATTCAATGATCTCCTTCTACGGGATCTATTTCATAGGTTCTCTGTTATCGGTCGTAGAGATTCATCTCTTACCTCCCTTTTCAGATCGACGATATACTCTTATATTTATACCATTACCTCTGCTGATTTTCGTTTCAGTACTGGTTTGGCTTTCTACAACATGTAGATGAGTGTCCTGGGGTAAGTAAATCTTATTTTCTGTGACACTCTAAAGCTATGGTTGGGCACTTTGTTTATAAAGTTCTAAATATATGTATTCAAACATTTATTTGCCTTGACTCAGGATGTTCAACATTTCCTTATTTCAGACAGTCAGTTTCATATTTGGGATAATGCATTTGAATTAGGGTTGCACCGATACCGATACTAGTATCGGTATCGGTACCAATACCAAGTACTTGCATGAGTACTTGTACTCGTGCAAATGCACCGATACTTAAACCGATACATCCACTTACTACCCATATGCTATCTTGTGGTGTTTTTTTCAAACTGCATGTTCCCATTTCATTTAAAGCTGTAGTGGAGACTAAACTAAACATTGTTTACTACAGTTCTGCCAATACAAATTGCTCTTATTTGTATTATTGTAGGAGAGATCACTGTACTGCGTTCAGACAAACCCCTGAAGTACTGGGCAGTTAATAAACTGAGATTTCCAGCTCTGGCTAAAATGGCCCAAAAATATCTTTCTGCCCCATGCAGTAGTGTGGAAAGTTGAACCTCCTTACTGATAGCAAAAACAGACTTATAGCTGAACATGCAGAGATGCTTCTGTTCTGTTCCTTAAAAAGAACTTGCCACTAACTTTTGAAAAATTATTCTAATTGCTAGATTGCCTTTTATACTGCTAGTTCTCATCTTGCACAATTATGTTCAAAACATACTGTACTCTGAGGAACATCTTAGCTTATATAATTGCAGGAAGAGCACTCATAGGAAAAATTAAGTTAACCCCAATGAACACTCATCCTGCAATTATAGGACTAGATTTAGATTACATTTGATTGGCAAGCTTTGCCAATGCTCTGTTCACATTTCCAACTCCATAGCCTTTAATGTGTAATGAGAGCATTGGTAAAGCTTACCAGTCAAATGCAATCTAGCCCATAGTGTTGTTCACCATGATTAAACAGTATTCTGTTCTATTTTTTACTGTATGGCACTTTTGGGTGGTTGCAATTTTATATTTGTTATTTATTGTTGTTGTTAATATATTTTATTGTAATATTTTTATTTCTAAACATGCTCTGTGAACTTTTGTGACAAATAAAACCTGTTTCATTATTTCATAATGTCTTTTGAGCTACAGTCCTTCATAATTATAAAGAAGGAATCTTAAATAATTAGTCTGTATTGTGCTTGGTTAACTGTCACATGACATAAAAAAAAAAGTATCGGTAATTGGTATCGGCGAGTATTTGAAAACAAGTATCGGTACTTGTACTCGGTCTTAAAAAAATGGTATCGGTGCAACCCTAATTTGAATATATCATTTTTTTTCTTACCTTAAAAATTTGACTTTTTCCCTGTGGGCTGTTAGGCTCGCGGGGGCTGAAAATGCTTCATTTTATTGCGTCATTTTTGGTGCAGACTTTCTTGGCGCGAAATTTTTTTTCTATTTCCGGCGTCATACGTGTCGCCGGAAGTTGCGTCATTTTTGACGTTTTTTCGCGCCAAAAATGTCGGCGTTCCGGATGTGGCGTCATTTTTGGTGCTAATAGCATTAAGGCGCCAAATAATGTGGGCGTCAATTTTGTCTCCACTTTATTAAGTCTCATTTTTTGTTGCTTCTGGTTGCTAGAAGCTTGTTCACTGGCATTTTTTCCCATTCCTGAAACTGTCATTTAAGGAATTTGATCATTTTGCTTTATATGTTGTTTTTTCTATTACATATTGCAAGATGTCCCACGTTGCAACTGAGTCAGAAGATACTACTGGAAAATCGCTGCCTGGTGCTGGAACTACCAAAGCTAAGTGTATCTGCTGTAAACTTTTGGTAGTTGTTCCTCCAGCTGTTGTTTGTATTAAATGTCATGACAAACTTGTTAATGCAGAAAATATTTCCTTTAGTAAAGTACCATTACCTGTTGCAGTTCCATCAACATCTAATGTTCAGAGTGTTCCTGATAACATAAGAGATTTTGTTTCTGAATCCATTAAGAAGGCTATGTCTGTTATTCCTCCTTCTGGTAAACATAAAAAGTCTTTTAAAACTTCTCTTTATACAGATGAATTTTTAAATGAACATCATCATTCTGATTCTAATGATTCTTCTGATACAGAGGATTCTGTCTCGGAGGTTGATGCTGATAAATCGTCATATTTATTTAAAATGGAATTTATCCGTTCTTTACTTAAAGAAGTCCTAATTGCATTAGAAATTGAGGATTCTGGTCCTCTTGATACTAAATCTAAACGTTTAGACAAGGTCTTTAGATCTCCTGTGGTTATTCCAGAAGTTTTTCCTGGTGCTATTTCTGAAGTAATTTCCAGGGAATGGAATAATTTGGGTAATTCATTTACTCCTTCTAAACGTTTTAAGCAATTATATCCTGTACCGTCCGACAGATTAGAATTTTGGGACAAAATCCCTAAAGTTGATGGGGCTATTTCTACCCTTGCTAAACGTACTACTATTCCTACGGCAGATGGTACTTCCTTTAAGGATCCTTTAGATAGGAAAATTGAATCCTTTCTAAGAAAAGCTTATCTGTGTTCAGGTAATCTTCTTAGACCTGCTATATCATTGGCTGATGTTGCTGCAGCTTCAACTTTTTGGTTGGAAACTTTAGCGCAACAAGTAACAGATCATGATTCTCATAATATTATTATTATTCTTCAACATGCTAATAATTTTATCTGTGATGCCATTTTTGATATTATCAGAGTTGATGTCAGGTTTATGTCTCTAGCTATTTTAGCTAGAAGAGCTTTATGGCTTAAAACTTGGAATGCTGATATGTCTTCTAAATCGACTCTACTTTCCCTTTCTTTCCAGGGTAATAAATTATTTGGTTCTCAGTTGGATTCTATTATCTCAACTGTTACTGGTGGGAAAGGAACTTTTTTACCACAGGATAAAAAATCTAAAGGTAAAAACAGGGCTAATAATCGTTTTCGTTCCTTTCGTTTCAACAAAGAACAAAAGCCTGATCCTTCATCCTCAGGAGCAGTTTCAGTTTGGAAACCATCTCCAGTCTGGAATAAATCCAAGCCTTCTAGAAAAGCAAAGCCAGCTTCTAAGTCCACATGAAGGTGCGGCCCTCATTCCAGCTCAGCTGGTAGGGGGCAGATTACGTTTTTTCAAAGAAATTTGGATCAATTCTGTTCACAATCTTTGGATTCAGAACATTGTTTCAGAAGGGTACAGAATTGGTTTCAAGCTAAGACCTCCTGCAAAGAGATTTTTTCTTTCCCGTGTCCCAGTAAACCCAGTGAAAGCTCAAGCATTTCTGAAATGTGTTTCAGATCTAGAGTTGGCTGGAGTAATTATGCCAGTTCCAGTTTTGGAACAGGGGCTGGGGTTTTATTTGAATCTCTTCATTGTACCCAAGAAGGAGAATTCCTTCAGACCAGTTCTGGATCTAAAAATATTGAATCGTTATGTAAGGATACCAACATTCAAAATGGTAACTGTAAGGACTATCTTGCCTTTTGTTCAGCAAGGGCATTATATGTCTACAATAGATTTACAGGATGCATATCTGCATATTCCGATTCATCCAGCTCACTATCAGTTCCTGAGATTCTCTTTCCTGGACAAGCATTACCAGTTTGTGGCTCTGCCGTTTGGCCTAGCTACAGCCCCAAGAATTTTTACAAAGGTTCTCGGTGCCCTTCTGTCTGTAATCAGAGAACAGGGTATTGTGGTATTTCCTTATTTGGACGATATCTTGGTACTTGCTCAGTCTTTACATTTAGCAGAATCTCATACGAATCGACTTGTGTTGTTTCTTCAAGATCATGGTTGGAGGATCAATCCACTAAAAAGTTCATTGATTCCTCAGACAAGGGTAACCTTTTTAGGTTTCCAGATAGATTCAGTGTCCATGGCTCTATCTTTGACAGACAAAAGATGTCAAAACCTTCAGTCACAATCATTCCCTTCGGTAGCCTTATGCATGGAAATTCTAGGTCTTATGACTGCTGCATCGGACGCGATCCCCTTTGCTCGTTTTCACATGCGACCTCTTCAGCTCTGTATGCTGAACCAATGGTGCAGGGATTACACAAAGATATCTCAATTAATATCTTTAAAACCGATTGTCCGACATTCTCTGACGTGGTGGACAGATCACCATCGTTTAATTCAGGGGGCTTCTTTTGTTTTTCCGACCTGGACTATAATCTCAACAGATGCAAGTCTTACAGGTTGGGGAGCTGTGTGGGGGTCTCTGACGGCACAAGGGGTTTGGGAATCTCAGGAGGGGAGATTACCGATCAATATTTTGGAACTCCGTGCAATTTTCAGAGCTCTTCAGTCTTGGCCTCTTCTGAAGAGAGAGTCGTTCATTTGTTTTCAGACAGACAATGTCACAACTGTGGCATACATCAATCATCAAGGAGGGACTCACAGTCCACTGGCTATGAAAGAAGTATCTCGAATTCTGGTTTGGGCGGAATCCAGCTCCTGTCTAATCTCTGCGGTTCATATCCCAGGTATAGACAATTGGGAAGCGGATTATCTCAGTCGCCAAACGTTGCATCCGGGCGAATGGTCTCTTCACCCAGAGGTATTTCTTCAGATTGTTCAAATGTGGGAACTCCCAGAAATAGATCTGATGGCTTCTCATCTAAACAAGAAACTTCCCAGGTATCTGTCCAGATCCCGGGATCCTCAGGCGGAGGCAGTGGATGCATTATCACTTCCTTGGAAGTATCATCCTGCCTATATCTTTCCGCCTCTAGTTCTTCTTCCAAGAGTAATCTCCAAGATTCTGAAGGAATGCTCGTTTGTTCTGCTGGTAGCTCCAGCATGGCCTCACAGGTTTTGGTATGCGGATCTTGTCCGGATGGCCTCTTGCCAGCCGTGGACTCTTCCGTTAAGACCAGACCTTCTGTCGCAAGGTCCTTTCTTCCATCAGGATCTCAAATCCTTAAATTTAAAGGTATGGAGATTGAACGCTTGATCCTTGGTCAAAGAGGTTTCTCTGACTCTGTGATTAATACTATGTTACAGGCTCGTAAATCTGTATCTAGAGAGATATATTATAGAGTCTGGAAGACTTATATTTCTTGGTGTCTTTCTCATCATTTTTTCTGGCACTCTTTTAGAATTCCGAGAATTTTACAGTTTCTTCAGGATGGTTTAGATAAAGGTTTGTCCGCCAGTTCCTTGAAAGGACAAATCTCAGCTCTTTCTGTTCTTTTTCACAGAAAGATTGCTAATCTTCCTGATATTCATTGTTTTGTACAAGCTTTGGTTCGTATAAAGCCTGTCATTAAGTCTATTTCTCCTCCTTGGAGTTTGAATTTGGTTCTGAGGGCTCTTCAAGCTCCTCCTTTTGAACCCATGCATTCATTGGACATTAAATTACTTTCTTGGAAAGTTTTGTTCCTTTTGGCCATCTCTTCTGCCAGAAGAGTCTCTGAATTATCTGCTCTTTCTTGTGAGTCTCCTTTTCTGATTTTTCATCAGGATAAGGCGGTGTTGCGAACTTCTTTTGAATTTTTACCTAAGGTTGTGAATTCCAACAACATTAGTAGAGAAATTGTGGTTCCTTCATTATGTCCTAATCCTAAGAATTCTAAGGAGAAATCGTTGCATTCTTTGGATGTTGTTAGAGCTTTGAAATATTATGTTGAGGCTACTAAGTCTTTCCGAAAGACTTCTAGTCTATTTGTCATCTTTTCCGGTTCTAGAAAAGGTCAGAAAGCTTCTGCCATTTCTTTGGCATCTTAGTTGAAATCCTTAATTCACCATGCTTATGTCGAGTCGGGTAAAACTCCGCCTCAAAGGATTACAGCTCATTCTACTAGGTCAGTTTCTACTTCCTGGGCGTTTAGGAATGAGGCTTCGGTTGATCAGATTTGCAAAGCAGCAACTTGGTCCTCTTTGCATACTTTTACTAAATTCTACCATTTTGATGTGTTTTCTTCTTCTGAAGCAGTTTTTGGTAGAAAAGTACTTCAGGCAGCGGTTTCAGTTTGAATCTTCTGCTTATGTTTTCATTAAACTTTATTTTGGGTGTGGATTATTTTCAGCAGGAATTGGCTGTCTTTATTTTATCCCTCCCTCTCTAGTGACTCTTGCGTGGAAAGATCCACATCTTGGGTAGTCATTATCCCATACGTCACTAGCTCATGGACTCTTGCTAATTACATGAAAGAAAACATAATTTATGTAAGAACTTACCTGATAAATTCATTTCTTTCATATTAGCAAGAGTCCATGAGGCCCGCCCTTTTTGGTGGTTATGATTTTTTTTGTATAAAGCACAACTATTCCAATTCCTTATTTTTTATGCTTTCGCACTTTTTTCTTATCACCCCACTTCTTGGCTATTCGTTAAACTGATTTGTGGGTGTGGTGAGGGGTGTATTTATAGGCATTTTGAGGTTTGGGAAACTTTGCCCCTCCTGGTAGGAATGTATATCCCATACGTCACTAGCTCCTGGACTCTTGCTAATATGAAAGAAATGAATTTATCAGGTAAGTTCTTCCATAAATTATGTTTTTTTTTTCTTTCTTTTTTTCCAAGACACAAAGCAATGTAATAGTTTTTTATACTCTCTTTTAGATGGACAGGACATGTTAGCATTTTGTGTCCTTATGAATTGTTTTGCAGTTTAAAGTGGAATACATTTTGATAATACACAGAACAGAACATCCTGCATTACACACGCATTTAGTAGCTATTTAACACATTTCTGCTTTTTTTGTTTTTTAGCAAATCTAAAATCTGTCCAAAAACTCTTATCACTTTCTGGGCCAGAATTACAAAAAATGACAAAACTTTCTGTAGCTGATGTTCATCGTTTACAGAAATCCGTCTCTGCTTCACTGAAAAATAATGCAATGACTACAGGTAATTTCTTATTTTGAAACACAAATTCAAATAAAGCAAAAATTATTTTGCAAGAAAATAACAAACATTATGTAAAGGGGATACTTTTAAAGGGACTATTGAGAATTAAACTTTAATGATTCAGATAGGGCATGCAATTTTAAACAACTTTCCAATTTACTTTTATCATCAAATTAGCTTTGTTCTCTTAGTATTCTTAGTTTAAAGCTCAACCTAGTTAGGCTCATATGCTAATTTCTAAGTCCTTGAAGGCCGCCTCTTATCTGAAGTTAGTTCATTTGTGCTATATAGTTAACATTATGCTCACGCCCATGAAGTTATTTAAGAGTAAGCACATTTATTGCCTGAAATGCAAGTCTGTCAAAAGATCTGAGATAAGGTGGCATTCTTCAGAAGCTCAGATACAATTCAATCACAGAGGTAAAAAGTGTATTTATATAACTGTGTTGGCTGTGCAAAACTGGGGAATGGGTAATAAAGGGATTATCTATCTTTTAAACAATAAGAATTCTGGAGTAGACTGTCCCTTTAATGGTTATCTAGTAGTGGATACAATTGCAAGCTTTCAGGACACTGATTTGTGCAGCCACCAGTGTGTGCAGTAGTGCATTGCTGCTCCTGAGTCTATTTAAGTATCCTCTTCAAAAAGGATACCAAAAGGATAAAAAGGAAATTTGATAATAAAAGTTGTTTAATTTTAACTTTTTCTGATCGTTTAAGGAATTTAGAAAATAAACTCTAATCACCAATCTACTCAAATAAAAATGTGTGTGTGTCATGAGATGCAGGACACAGCATAGAAGGTACCACACTATTTTATTGCAGAGCATAAAAGTATACAGCTTGCACAACACATCTAACTCAGTAAGTGCGACATAGACCATAACGACCCTAAGCCCCACCCCCATCGGATGACGTCATCTCCCACTCTCATCACATCTTCCCCCTTTTTCAAAGGACAAAGCATACATTTATTTATTTTTAAATACATCAAATAACAAGGTATACAAGAAGCATACAAAAATAGTTTTGTTTAGTATACATCAAATAACAAGCTAAAGAGTGTGTGTATGTATGTATATATATATATATATATATATATATATATATATATATATATATATAATCCTGACTTGAATATCGGGGTAGACTACCCTAGTCCACAGTGACCATGGGATTATTCTGCCCATTCTTCCGGTCACTGCTCTAACTAGTGCTAATTCCGATATCGGGCTGGAAGTTTCACTACTCTTCCACTTGATGTCATTTTACATGAACTGTCCTCTGATACAGAGGAACAGAGCTGGTTGGCTGGAAGACACCCACAGAGGGTAAGTGGTGCAAATCTGACATCCTAGCATCAGCTGTGCCAAGCTAAAACCCTTGGCTTGAATGGGAGTCGCTCTATAGGCCAAGAGAGCTAGGTACGGCTCAGATTGCTTCAAAATTAATTTTGTTGTTTGAACTGCCGTTTCAGCCATTCCATTGGCCTGCAGGTAATGTGGACTCGACATAGAATGGACAAAATCTTATCCCTTGCTGAAAGAACTGAACTCCATGGAAGCAAACTGCATTCCATTATCACTCACTAACTCCATTGGTATGCCCCACCGGGCAAACAAGCTCTTGAGACGAGTGATAACTGCTTTACTGGTGATCTCATTCAAGGGTGCAATCTCCAAATACCTGGAATATTAGTCAGTCACGACTAGGTATTTTTTTTTTCCTGTGCAGTTCACACAAATCAGCAGCTATTTTCTGCCATGGGCCTGCAGGCAGTGGAGTAGAAATCAAGGGCTTCCTTCTCTGAGTAGGCCAGCGTGCCTGGCAAAAGGCACATTTTGACACGTGGCTTGCAATGTCGGAACTGATCCCAGGCCACCATACTGCCGTAGCTGCCCTTTCTCTGCACTTTGTAATGCCCAAATGGCCATCATGAATCCTGCTTAACATCTCCTGCCGCATGCTAACAGGAATAACAATGCGGTCCTGGAACAGCACCAACCCATCCAGCTCCATGAGCTGCAACCTCTCTGACTTATAAGAACTTAAAGATATCCAGGCTGCCCGGCTCTTGGGCCAACCTTCTTTTACATATTTAATAACTTCTTGAAGGTCTGTATCTAAACGTGCCTCCTTCCTTATTTGCTCTAACTTCCCTGACGAAATGGATTTGGATGCCAGAACTGAATCCACATACACTTTCACATCGGATTCCGTTAAAGATTCTTCAGCAGCAGCCAGCGGGAGCCTGGAAAGTGTATCTGCCACTACCAGTTGTTTCCCCAGCACATGCACTGCCTGAACGTTGAACCTAAGTCTCTGGCATCTTAGGTGTGTTTTGTCAATATCATATGAATTGATTAGAGGGATTAACGGTTTATGGTCAGTCTCCATACTAAATTTCTCTAAACCCACTAGGTAACGCTTGAAGCGCTCACAGGCCCAAACTGCAGCCAGGCACTCTTTCTCAATTTGGGCTTATTTCGACTCAGCAGCCGTCAGTGTACAGGAACAGTAGGTGATGGGCTGTAGTTTGTTATCATTCAGCTGCAGGAGGGTGGCCCCTAACCCGTAACTGCTCGCATCAGCACTAACCACAGTCTTTTTTTAGAAGGGTCGTAGAACCCCAACACTGAGGCAGACCCCTGCAGGGACTTGGCCTGCACAAAAGCTTCTTCCTGTGAAGGTCCCCAGACCCAGGCAGCATCTTTCTTCAACAACTCTGTGATAGGGTGTAGTACTGTAGATAAATCTGGAAGGAACCTACCCACATAATTCACAAGGCCCAATATTTGTCTCAGCTCGTGTACATCAGAAGGACTTTTCATCTGTTCAATGGCAAGGATTTTATCAGGGTCCGGCTTGATGCCATCTCCATTGATGATATGTCCAAAGTAACATAACTCAGCCTTTCTAAAATGGCATTTCTCCTTATTTAATTTCAGCCCAGACTCTCTAATGGTCTGCAGCACACAACTCAATCACTGATCATGTTCTTCCAATGTAGACCCATACACTAAAATGTCGTCCATGATGACTGCCGTGCCCTCGTGGTCCCTTAGGAGAGAACTCATCTCTCTTTGAAAGATTTCAGGAGCAGAGGATATCCCGAAGGGGAGTCTGCAGAAGCAAAACCGACTTAACGGTGTAATAAAGGTAGTCAGTTTGCGGCACTACAAAGGACAAAGGAAGCATCCAGTGTAGAGAAGAACTTCACCCAGCCAATTTCGGAGCTATTCTTCAAGTGTCGGCAGTCTCTCTTTCCTCTCTTTTTTTTTTATGGTTCTTCTCCCCAAACTTGTTTATGTTCTGCGGAATATTCCACTGATTATTAAGGGAAAGGACATATTAATGTTTAATTCAGCATCGAGATGCTTTATCTGGCATAATAAAAAACCTAGAATTTCACTCTCTAAACTTTCTCTTCCTAGAAAGTTGGCTGGGAAGGCTCTACCAGATCTTAGATTTTATAATTATGTATTCCTTGTACGTATAGTCATGGATTGGATCTTCACTTGAGACTATGTTGCCAATAATGAGTTGGAAAGAAACATAATTTCTCCTCTATTGCATGTGGCAATAATACATTGTACCACTAGTTTACTACCTTGTGAGGTGAAAAAACTATATTTAACCCACTTCTGGCGTGGCGGAAAATTTGTAAATTCTTCGATTTAGATAGAATATCTAAATACATGCCGTTGTTAGGCAACCCCCAATTTCAAGCAGGACTTCAATCAGTACCTTTTCAAAAGTGGACCACTCTAGGTTTGGGTAATGTTTCTCAATTGCTAGACTTCGACAGGAGGTGTATTAAAACCTTTGGTTTCCTTAGGGGGGAAATTAATCTCCCTCAAAAGGACTTTTTTTGCGTATCTACAAGCAAGGCACTTTGCGCTTAAATTAACAAATGATTTCTGCTGGAAATGGACCCTGGGGAGCATCAAGAATTGGCTTGTTCTAGTTAAAAATGGACATACGTCAATATCTTTCTGTTACCAATCCTTGAGCTCCCTGAAGGGCACTCTTAATTTAGAAAAAATCTCCTCTAAATGGGCCGCAGTAACAAAGCAAAGTCACGTGGATGCTAGCCTTATTCAATCTTCAGTTCTTGAAGTTATGCGTACCACTCTTTCCTCCTCCTGGAGAGAATCTCATATTAAATTACTTTATATGACTTATTTTTCCCCTGAGAAAGGATCTAGATATGGAAACCCCAACTTCAATAGCTGCCCTAAATGTTCATTCCTTCAGCTAGCCTTGTGCATATGATATGGGACTGTCCAAGGGCCAGATTTTTCTGGTCTAAATTACAATACTGGTTCAATAATACATTGGGGATCTCCCATTTGACGTTAAAGTTGACACATATACTGTACTTATGGAAAGATCCATTGAACCGGCAGGTCAATAATAAGATTATTAATATGGCTATCCTAGCAGCTAGATATCTAATTTTTAAAAAATGGTAAAGAAGAGCAACCCCCAGTATCCCGGAAGTTAAGAATTGTTTAAAGAAACAATGCATCCTAGAACAGATAGATACCAACTTAAATGATGAACATGACATCAGTGATTTTTTTTTTTTTTTTTTAAATGGTCAGTTTTTATTAAAACTTTCTCCCCCTGTGAAATTTGACCATTTAATATATACATTTAGAAATTCAGAACTTGTTCTTCTGGGTTTATGGTAAACGAGTCTACCTGCTGCATCCTCCCTCCTATTCCTCTCCTTTTTTTTTTTTTTTTTTCTGTAATAAGAAAGCTACAAAAATACCCCAACAGAGTAGAATAAAGGGGTTTTTTTCGCTGAGACGTAGAATAGTCTACATAACTCCCTATGTAGGTTTGACAACGTTTAGTCAGGCTGGGTTGTGTTCTACTACTAGGGGTGGAGCAATAAGAAAAGGCATTGCATTATATTTAGAATTAAGTTCAAAAGGAGGTATTTTTCTTTTCTTTCTTTTTTCTTGGGATGCTTTGCTTTTATTTTGTTAAAGGAAGTACCTGGTCAACTTGCAAGGTGTACCTCTCTGTTTTTTGTTTTGAACATATATGTACAGATCAAAGTGTATACTCTGCTGGATATTAAATAAAAATATAAAAAAAAAAAAAACTGCATGCTCTATCTGAATCATGAAAAAATTGGTTTAGTATCCCTTTAATAGAAATTATTGCAATATGTATCATTCATAATTTTAAACTGCAATCACATATTTCATCTATAATTTATTGTAACATTTTGGGGTTATTGCATAATTTAATATACATTTAGTGATAGTTTGAGCAACAAACAAAGAAAAAAAAATATTAAATAATTTAACTTTATATTGTCTAACATTTTTGCTGGGTGGTCAGTAATATCAGCCATGTGTTGTACCCGTTAAAAGGTCCTGGGGAGAACACTATATAAATTTGCCAAAAATAATGTTAAAGTGATAGTAAATCCTAGCATTTTAAAAAATGCTAGGATTTACCAGTACAATAAATAAATGGTACCATCATTCATAAACATTAGCTAAATCGACGAAAAAGGTAGCTTTTATTGTCTTCCTCCATTATACCTTAACAGAGCCTCTCAGGCCGCCGACGGCTAAACTAATTTTTTTCAATGAGGTGACATTTCTACCTCTTAGCCAATAGCCGTGCTAGCCATATGGCACAGTGCCGGAGAGGCTCTGTTTAGGTATAACAGTGGAAGAAAATAAAGGAACCTTTTTCGTTGATTTAGCTAACGTTCATGAATGAAGGTGCCTTTTATTTATTGCACTGGTAAATCCTAGCGTTTTTCAACTACTAACATTTAACATTTTAAGTTCCCAACCAAATTCCAAAATTAAACCCCTTTTCCGTCAGAAAATATATTATATATAATATTATATATTATATATTATAATTATACAATATTATTCTGCAATATCTGGGACAACGATTCCCACAAATCTAATTCGACAAATGCTTTTAATATTTGAAATGCAAAAACGGCTATAATACAGGAAAAGCTGTGCATTCTCTATTTATTTATTTTTTGCCAGCTATAATTATCCAATGCAAAACAACCTAGAGGTGCGTGCTTCCTACTCTTTATTAAAATAGGTTTTTAAAGGGACAGTCTATGCCACAATAAACTTTCATGATTCAGATAGGGCATGTAATTTTAAACAATTTTCCAATTTACTTTTATCACCAATTTTGCTTTGTTCTCTTGGTATTCTAAGTTGAAAGCTTAACCTAGGAGGTTCATATGCTAATTTCTTAGACCTTGAAGGCCACCTCTTTTCAGAATGCATTTTAACAGTTTTTCACCACTAGAGGGTGTTAGTTCACATATTTCATATAGATAACACTGTGCCTGTGCACGTGAAGTTATCTGGGAGCAGGCACTGATTGGCTAGACTGCAAGTCTGTCAAAAGAACTGAAATAAAGTGGCAGTTTGCAGAGGCTTAGATACAAGTTAATCACAGTGGTTAAAAGTATATTATTATAACTGTGTTGGTTATGCAAAACTGGGGAATGGGTAATAAAGGGATTATCTATCTTTTAAAACAATAAAAATTCTGGTGTAGAGTGTCCCTTTAAGTTACACAATTGTTTTTTTTTCTGTTTAATTCTGAAGTGTCTTTCTTTACCTTTGTGTAATCCCCTTTATTTCCAGCATTGCAGATGAGCTGTGAAAAGTCTCTATTTCCCTCTCAGCATGTGAAGCTCAGCCTTGGATGTAGAGTCTTGGATAAGTTGTTAAGAGGAGGGATACCTCTTGTAGGAATTACTGAGCTGGCTGGAGAGAGCGCTGCTGGGAAAACCCAGATTGCTTTACAGCTGTGCCTCTCTGTTCAGTTTCCTATTGAATATGGAGGTCTTGGTGCAGGTAAGTAGTATTAATGAAGCCCTGTCTTCTATATCATACTCTATGGCTTGGTAAACCAAGGCACCAGGGAGCCTCTGGTACTTTAAAAACTAAATAACTAAGCATAGTATTAAGGTTATTCCCACCTGCTTCTAGTCATGGGTGCCGCCATGTTGAAATCTAGCTTTCACTGCATTCCAAATGACTTGTTTGCACATGTGCAGCAACTCTCCTTCAGATACCTGCAGTGTATATGTGTATATTCACACATACGTTAAGGTGGTGACCATGCCATAGAACAAACCTCTGAGCTGTTGTTCGTTCCCGGCAGAATGCTTCTTTTTCTATATCTTTCATCTCTTTCACTGGGATAGCCAAAACTCTAATATCAATATTTACAATACAGGTAGCCCTCAGTTTACGCCGGGGTTAGGTTCCAGAAGGAATGGTTGTACATCGAAACCGTTGTAAATTGAAACCCAGTTTATAATGTAAGTCAATGGGAAGTGAGGGGTCCAGGCCCCTCTCAAAATTGTCATAAGTAACACCTAATACATTTATTTTTAAAGCTTTGAAATGAAGACTTTAAATGCTAAACAGTATTATAAACCTAATAAAATAATCACACAACACAGACTTCACTTGCATTTTTCTGCAAACAGCTCTTTATATGCATTCCAATCTGGATTGATTTATAGACAGGAAGATCTTGTTCCATTGAAATCTGCTCGATAGCTCAGGTCTGGTTAAACTGATTAATTTCAGCTTGCTTGGCTTTGCTGCAACACAAGCGGACAGCTCCACCTACTGGCTATTTTAATAAATGCACTGCTTCTCAATGCTTTTCAATAGCAGTCACATAACTGGAAAAAAAGGTTGTTATTCTGAAACGGTGTAAATTGAACCATTGTAAAACGAGGGCCACCTGTACTGTATAGAAGTTGGTTATGTATAAGAAGTTCTGCTTATACTAACTACACCCTCCATATCACTTCCAGAGGTCATAAAGGTTTTTCTTCATGGTGCACTTAATTTTTCCATTCATTTCTGTAAATCTGAACTTTTAATATAACAATTCCCCCCCTGAAGAAAGACTTTACATATTGAAATTTTGATGCAGAGCTGGTTCTTTGGCTGAGCAAGACTGTTCCAACAGCTACACATGGAATTTTTTTTATATTGATTGGAGTATTACTTTATACAAAGCACATTCTTTACCTTCTGTCAATGACTGTAAGTGACCTGAGCCCTTGTTAGTCAACTCTTAAAAATGTGGCAAACAAATAGAAAATATCAGACTTTTTAATATTATGGATGTGTATGTCAGTATATGGCAGGGTTATAACACAATATATTTAATAATTCTTTAAACTAAACCCTCAATCAATATGTATATACTATAAACCATAAAATTAATATAAATTCCTGAAATTTTTTTTTATTAGTTGATATCTATAAACACATTGAAATATATTTGTATGAACAAAAATATGAATCAATACTATACACTAAAACTATTAAAATATGCTATACAAATCTGATAAAAGTTGCCTTATTCACAATAGGCTCCCAAATCAGAATTGCATTTAAAGTATCACAATGAGACTAAGATATAAACCACTAAACAGTCAGCAATACAATCAGCTATATAGTCCCAATTGATTCTAATACAATTCTAATTAGGACACTAAAAGTACATATATTCTTAATGTAAACAGTTACCTTAAATGTCCATTTATTTAAACTGAAATAAATTCTCAGTTACTTATAATTAAAACCAATTCTAAGATATATATATATATATATATATATATATATATATATATATATATATATATTTTTTTTATTTATTTTTTTTGCAAAGATAAACAACTTAAAATTTAGGATTAGTTTAAAATACACAGGTTATGAATATAAGCTAAAATACAAACTGCTCTCTTTAATCTATCACTTATTGCAACAATTTGACTATGGTCTTACCAATTACCTTTGTTTAAAATATTAAAAATTTAGAACAACCATACATCACCAGTTTGAACCAAATTGTAGTTCAATCTCCCAAAAAACTTCTTTGTTTATCCAATTTGCCTCAGAATACCAAAATTGAGTTTTTGCATGTGGAAAAGAAGGTAGCTATTATGCCTTTTGTAACTGTATGTAACGCAGCCAAGTTTTTATCAGTCACAGTTTTTGCACACAGACAGCCCCCAGCCTTTTCTATGCTTGGGGTTTTTATCATGTGATATTACCCCACCCCTTTTTGCTTTGTACCATCACTGACGAATTGGATAGGCCCTTACGGATCCTTGTCCCTTCTGATTGGACAACCTGGGATATATGGTTGCTAGGGAAAAATGCATCTTTGTTAACAACCAATTGTCTTTTGGCTGTAATTCTTGCATCACAACACCGGGTTTTGGCCATCGGGGGCAACATGACAAACAAACAGATTCATTCTTAACATTCATCTTTGTTACATCTTAAATATCTCCCATATAATGATCATTTAAACAATACTATAACATTGCATTAATCAATTATAATATTAATTATAGATGGGGTAGTATCATATCATTTTTCTGATTTCCCAGATACCAAACACATTATGTTTTTAACATTATATTATATCAAGGTAATTTATACTGCTAACTGATTAGCTTAAAATCCATTAAAAATGTCACCAGTATCCTGGCATTTATATAAAAACCACAGCATATTTCATATTCAGTACTGCACTGCATCCCAACATGAATATAATATATTTCATATTTCTAATAAATCCTGAATGCATGAATCTTGTCTAAGCAGATATGAAATAAAATAGTGTTATTAATCATTGCTTCTTAAGTCCACAGATATCCATATTCATATGCTTAAAAACATAGAGGCTAAGACATTTTATGCTTTTTGTCTGAAGTATGTTTTACTGAAATCTAAGTACAGTTATTTTAAACAGTAAAATTTGAAATTATAATGCAAGCCATGTGCTTTTGCTGTGTGTTATCCTCCCCCAGATGTATGTCTGAATTACGTATATTCAAGTGTCAGCAGTTAAGGTTCTTTGCATCTCATTTGGCTTCAAATGCTTCAGTGAGCCATTGCATTGTTATCACATGTGTCTGTTAGCATCTGTTTCTTTTCAGATTAGAAAGATTTAGTGAATGATTTCAAAAGACTCTTGAGCATATCCACCCCCAAAGTACAGACCATTGACTCTACCAACCAAAGGGTTCCTGTAATTTAGGTACTATATTTATCTTTGTTTGACAAGATAATTGAGTTGCAAAAGACAATCCAGCTATTTCTCTGACATAGTGTCAATATATATCCCTGCATGGGGTTATCTATCTTATAATCTGGTTCTCCTATGTCCTGTTCATCAGGAAAGGGAATCACCACGTTTGATCCAAGATTTATAATACACAAAATAAACATGGCCATTCCTTTTGAAACAATTTAAATGCTATCTTAATTAGGAGAAGTGTATCTTATGTCTGATCTAAAACCTGGAATATATAGCTATATAGATTGACCATCTCGTATTGAAGTTCTTGCGTTTGAAATGGTTTAAATGTTATCTTTTAATTTAAGCTATAAAACTCTGCTCTTTCTCAAAATCACTTTTACAACATTCCTTTTTAAGTGACTTTGTGACCCATTCTGTGTAATCACAGCAGTGGGGGAGGATTGAATATGGGTTTCAATTCAATTTTAATGTTTTATGAATGAATGAATCATTTGGTGCTGATAGGCCAAATATATATTAATATATATATATTAATCTTCACCTATACCTTGACATGTATTTACTGCCACTTAACCTTCCTAGGAGCGGTGTATATCTGCACAGAAGATGCCTTTCCAAGTAAGCGTTTACATCAGCTGATCTACTGTCAGCATAAATTGAGGACAGATGTACCAGCAGACGTCATGAAAAAGATACGATTTGGGGACAACATATTTATTGAGCATACAGCTGATATAGTAAGTATTTATTTCATGTAATTAGCAAGAGTCCATGAGCTAGTGACGTATGGGATATACATTCCTACCAGGAGGGGCAAAGTTTCCCAAACCTCAAAATGCCTATAAATACACCCCTCACCACACCCACAAATCAGTTTTACAAACTTTGCCTCCTATGGAGGTGGTGAAGTAAGTTTGTGCTAGATTCTACGTTGATATGCGCTCCGCAGCAGGTTGGAGCCCGGTTTTCCTCTCAGCGTTCAGTGAATGTCAGAGGGATGTGAGGAGAGTATTGCCTATTTGAATTCAATGATCTCCTTCTACGGGGTCTTTTTCATAGGTTCTCTGTTATCGGTCGTAGAGATTCATCTCTTACCTCCCTTTTCAGATCGACGATATACTCTTATATATACCATTACCTCTACTGATTCTCGTTTCAGTACTGGTTTGGCTTTCTACTACATGTAGATGAGTGTCCTGGGGTAAGTAAGTCTTATTTTCTGTGACACTCTAAGCTATGGTTGGGCACTTTTATATAAAGTTCTAAATATATGTATTCAAACATTTATTTGCCTTGACTCAGGATGTTCAACGTTCCTTATTTCAGACAGTCAGTTTCATATTTGGGATAATGCATATGAATTTATCATTTTTTCTTACCTTAAAATTGACTTTTTTTCCTGTGGGCTGTTAGGCTCGCGGGGGCTGAAAATGCTTCATTTTATTGTGTCATTCTTGGCGCTGACTTTTTTTTGGCGCAAAAATATTTTTCTATTTCCGGCGTCATACGTGTCGCCGGAAGTTGCGTCATCTTTTTTGACGTTTTTGCGCCAAAAGTGTCGGCGTTCCCGGATGTGGCGTCATTTTTGCCGCCAAAAGCATTTAGGCGCCAAATAATGTGGGCGTCTTTTTTGGCGCTAAAAAATATGGGCGTCATTATTGTCTCCACATTATTTAAGTCTCATTATTTATTGCTTCTGGTTGCTAGAAGCTTGTTCACTGGCATTTTTTCCCATTCTTGAAACTGTCATTTAAGGAATTTGATCAATTTTGCTTTATATGTTGTTTTTTCTATTACATATTGCAAGATGTCCCAGATTGACCCTGAGTCAGAAGATGCTACTGGAAAATCACTGCCTGGTGCTGGATCTACCAAAGTTAAGTGTATCTGCTGTAAACTTGTGGTATCTGTTCCTCCAGCTGTTGTTTGTAATGAATGTCATGACAAACTTGTTAATGCAGATAATATTTCCTTTAATAATACTACATTACCTGTTGCTGTTCCATCAACATCTAATACTAGTGTTCCTGTTAACATAAGAGATTTTGTGTCTAAATCCATTAAGAAGGCTATGTCTGTTATTCCTCCTTCTAGTAAACGTAAAAGGTCTTTTAAAACTTCTAATTTTTCAGATGAATTTTTAAATGAACATCATCATTCTGATTCTGATAGTGGTTCCTCTGGTTCAGAGGATTCTGTCTCAGAGGTTGATGCTTATAAATCTTCATATTTATTCAAAATGGAATTTATTCGTTCTTTACTTAAAGAGGTTTTAATTGCATTAGAAATAGAGGATTCTGGTCCTCTTGATACTAAATCTTAACGTTTAAATAAGGTTTTTAAATCTCCTGTAGTTATTCCAGAAGTTTTTCCTGTCCCTGATGCTATTTCTGAATTAATCTCCAGGGAATGGAATAATTTGGGTAATTCATTTACTCCTTCTAAACGTTTTAAGCAATTATATCCTGTGCCATCTGACAGATTAGAGTTTTGGGACAAAATCCCTAAAGTTGATGGGGCTATCTCCACTCTTGCTAAACGTACTACTATTCCTACGGCAGATAGTACTTCCTTTAAAGATCCTTTAGATAGGAAAATTGAATCCTTTCTAAGAAAAGCTTACTTATGTTCAGGTAATCTTCTTAGACCTGCTATATCTTTAGCGGATGTTGCTGCAGCTTCAACTTTTTGGTTAGAAGCTTTAGCGCAACAAGTAACAGATCATAATTCTCATAGCATTGTTAATCTTCTTCAACATGCTAATAACTTTATTTGTGATGCCATCTTTGATATCATTAGAGTTGATGTCAGGTATATGTCTCTAGCTATTTTAGCTAGAAGAGCTTTATGGCTTAAAACTTGGAATGCTGATATGTCTTCTAAGTCAACTTTGCTTTCCCTTTCTTTCCAGGGTAATAAATTATTTGGTTCTCAGTTGGATTCTATTATCTCAACTGTTACTGGAGGGAAAGGAACTTTTTTACCACAGGATAAAAAATCTAAAGGTAAATTTAGGTCTAATAATCGTTTTCGTTCCTTTCGTCACAATAAGGAACAAAAGCCTGATCCTTCATCCACAGGAGCGGTATCAGTTTGGAAACCATCTCCAGTCTGGAATAAATCCAAGCCTTTTAGAAAACCAAAGCCAGCTCCCAAGTCCACATGAAGGTGCGGCCCTCATTCCAGCTCAGCTGGTAGGGGGCAGATTACGATTTTTCAAAGAAATTTGGATCAATTCAATTCACAATCTTTGGATTCAGAACATTGTTTCAGAATGGTACAGAATTGGCTTCAAAATAAGGCCTCCTGCAAAGAGATTTTTTCTTTCCCGTGTCCCAGTAAATCCAGCGAAGGCTCAAGCATTTCTGAAATGTGTTTCAGATCTAGAGTTGGCTGGAGTAATTATGCCAGTTCCAGTTCTGGAACAGGGATTGGGGTTTTATTCAAATCTCTTCATTGTACCAAAGAAGGAAAATTCTTTCAGACCAGTTCTGGATCTAAAAATATTGAATCGTTATGTAAGGATACCAACTTTCAAAATGGTAACTATAAGGACTATCCTGCCTTTTGTTCAGCAAGGGCATTATATGTCCACAATAGATTTACAGGGTGCATATCTGCATATTCCGATTCATCCAGATCACTATCAGTTTCTGAGATTCTCTTTCCTAGACAAGCATTACCAATTTGTGGCTCTGCCGTTTGGCCTAGCAACAGCTCCAAGGATTTTTACAAAGGTTCTCGGTGCCCTTCTGTCTGTAATCAGAGAACAGGGTATTGTGGTATTTCCTTATTTGGACGATATCTTGGTACTTGCTCAGTCTTCACATTTAGCAGAATCTCATACAAATCGACTCGTATTGTTTCTTCGAGATCATGGTTGGAGGATCAATTTGCCAAAAAGTTCATTGATTCCTCAGACAAGGGTAACCTTTTTAGGTTTCCAGATAGATTCAGTGTCCATGACTCTGTCTCTGACAGACAAGAGACGTCTAAAATTGGTTTCAGCCTGTCGAAACCTTCAGTCTCAATCATTCCCTTCGGTAGCCTTATGCATGGAAATTCTAGGTCTTATGTCTGCTGCATCGGACGCGATCCCCTTTGCTTGTTTTCACATGCAACCTCTTCAGCTCTGTATGCTGAACCAGTGGTGCAGGGATTTCACAAAGATACATCAATTGATATCTTTAAAACCATTTGTACGACACTCTCTGACGTGGTGGACAGATCACCAACGTTTAGTTCAGGGGGCTTCTTTTGTTCTTCCAACCTGGACTGTGATTTCAACAGATGCAAGTCTGACAGGTTGGGGAGCAGTTTGGGGGTCTCTGACAGCACAAGGAGTTTGGGAATCTCAGGAGGTGAGATTACCAATCAATATTTTGGAACTCCGTGCAATTTTCAGAGCTCTTCAGTCATGGCCTCTTCTAAAGAGAGAATCGTTCATTTGTTTTCAGACAGACAATGTCACAACTGTGGCATATATCAATCATCAAGGAGGGACTCACAGTCCTCTGGCTATGAAAGAAGTATTTCGAATTCTGGTTTGGGCGGAATCCAGCTCCTGTCTAATTTCTGCGGTTCATATCCCAGGTATAGACAATTGGGAAGCGGATTATCTCAGCCGCCAAACGTTACATCCGGGCGAATGGTCTCTTCACCCAGAGGTATTTCTTCAGATTGTTCAAATGTGGGGACTTCAAGAAATAGATCTGATGGCTTCTCATCTAAACAAGAAACTTCCCAGGTATCTGTCCAGATCCAGGGATCCTCAAGCGGAAGCAGTGGATGCATTGTCACTTCCTTGGAAGTATCATCCTGCCTTTATCTTTCCGCCTCTAGTTCTTCTTCCAAGAGTAATATCCAAGATTCTGAAGGAATGCTCGTTTGTTCTGCTGGTGGCTCCAGCATGGCCTCACAGGTTTTGGTATGCGGATCTTGTCCGGATGGCCTCTTGCCAACCGTGGACTCTTCCGTTAAGACCAGACCTTCTGTCGCAAGGTCCTTTTTTCCATCAGGATCTCAAATCCTTAAATTTAAAGGTATGGAGATTGAACGCTTGATTCTTAGTCAAAGAGGTTTCTCGACTCTGTGATTAATACTATGTTACAGGCTCGTAAATCTGTATCTAGGAAGATATATTATAGAGTCTGGAAGACTTACATTTCTTGGTGTCTTTCTCATCATTTTTCCTGGCATTCTTTTAGAATTCCGAGAATTTTACAGTTTCTTCAGGATGGTTTGGATAAAGGTTTGTCTGCAAGTTCCTTGAAAGGACAAATCTCTGCTCGTTCTGTTCTTTTTCACAGAAAGATTGCTAATCTTCCTGATATTCATTGTTTTGTACAAGCTTTGGTTCGTATAAAACCTGTCATTAAGTCAATTTCTCCTCCTTGGAGTTTGAATTTGGTTCTGGGGGCTCTTCAAGCTCCTCCATTTGAACCTATGCATTCATTGGACATTAAATTACTTTCTTGGAAAGTTTTGTTTCTTTTGGCCATCTCTTCTGCTAGAAGAGTTTCTGAATTATCTGCTCTTTCTTGTGAGTCTCCTTTTCTGATTTTTCATCAGGATAAGGCGGTGTTGCGAACTTCTTTTCAATTTTTACCTAAGGTTGTGAATTCTAACAACATTAGTAGAGAAATTGTCCTAATCCTAAGAATTCTAAGGAGAAATCATTGCATTCTTTGGATGTAGTTAGAGCTTTGAAATATTATGTTGAAGCTACTAAGAATTTCCGAAAGACTTCTAGTCTATTTGTTATCTTTTCCGGTTCTAGGAAAGGTCAGAAGGCCTCTGCCATTTCTTTGGCATCTTGGTTGAAATCTTTAATTCATCATGCTTATGTTGAGTCGGGTAAAACTCCGCCTCAAAGGATTACAGCTCATTCTACTAGGTCAGTTTCTACTTCCTGGGCTTTTAGGAATGAAGCTTCTGTTGATCAGATTTGCAAAGCAGCACCTTGGTCTTCTTTGCATACTTTTACTAAATTCTACCATTTTGATGTGTTTTCTTCTTCTGAAGCAGTTTTTGGTAGAAAAGTACTTCAGGCAGCTGTTTCAGTTTGATTCTTCTGCTTATAATTTCAGTTTTTTTTTCATTATAAGATTTAAACTTTATTTTGGGTGTGGATTATTTTCAGCGGAATTGGCTGTCTTTATTTTATCCCTCCCTCTCTAGTGACTCTTGCGTGAAAAGATCCACATCTTGGGTAGTCATTATCCCAAACGTCACTAGCTCATGGACTCTTGCTAATTACCTGATAAATTCATTTCTTTCATATTAGCAAGAGTCCATGAGGCCCACCCTTTTTGTGGTGGTTATGATTTTTTTGTATAAAGCACAATTATTCCAATTCCTTATTTTTTATGCTTTCACACTTTTTTCTTATCACCCCACTTCTTGGCTATTCGTTAAACTGATTTGTGGGTGTGGTGAGGGGTGTATTTATAGGCATTTTGAGGTTTGGGAAACTTTGCCCCTCCTGGTAGGAATGTATATCCCATATGTCACTAGCTCATGGACTCTTGCTAATATGAAAGAAATGAATTTATCAGGTAAGTTCTTACATAAATTATGTTTTTATTAAAAAACCGATGCTGTATTATATCTATCTGTTACCAGACCCGTGTGACATTAACCGGGTGGGGCTCTGAACATAATAACATTTTATCTTTTTAGGTTAATATTGGCTTAAATTTTAGCTGGGTGGTCAGTAAAATCAGCCAGGTGGTGTGCCTATTAAATAGCTCCTACATATATATATTTGGTGTAGTCACATGCGTTCTGTGGAGAAAGTGGGTTAAACCAGCAAAAATCAAGAAGCTCGTCGGTCAGTGAGGCATTATTGGAAAGTGTAAAAACACAAGAGCACTTTTTAGAATTTTTTTTAAAATTTTCATATAAATCCAGCTCTGGCCCTGTTAAAAGTGCGTACTGCCAATTTAGGATTGAGGAGTAATGCACAGAAAGAGCTGGGGGGCAGTAACGGACCTACTCAACAGAAGGCCCTGATGCAAACATTCGGCTAGATTACGAGTTTTGCGTTAGGCTTAAAAAGCAGCGTTAGCCGGTCCTAACGCTGCTTTTTAATGCCCGCTGGTATTACGAGTCTTGCAGGTACAGGTATACCGCTCAATTTTTTGTCCAGACTTGGAAATACCGCAAATCCACTTACGTAAATTGCGTATCCTCTTTTTTTCAATGGGACTTGCATAGCGCCGGTATTATGAGTCTGCCAAAAAGTGAGCGGTAGACCCTCTCCTGTCAAGACTAGTACCGCATATTAAAGTCAGTAGTTAAGAGTTTTACACTACAACGCCATAGCATAAAACTCTTAACTAAAGTGCTAAAAAGTACACTAACACCCATAGACTACCTATTAACCCCTAAACCGAGGCCCTTCCACATTGCAAACGCTAAAAGAAAAATTTTAACCCCTAATCTGCCGAACCGGACATCGCCGCCACTATAATAAATATATTAATCCCTAAACGGCCCACTCCCGTCTCGCAAACATTAGTTAAATATTATTAACCCCTAATCTGCCGTCCCTAAAATCACCGTCACCTACCTACATTTATTAACCCCTAATCTGCCGCCCCAACGTCGCCGCCACTATATTAAACTTATTAACCCCTAAATCTAAGTCTAACCCTAACACCCCCTAACTTAAATATAATTAAAAGAAATCTAACTAAAAATTCCTATCATTAACTAAATTATTCCTATTTAAAACTAAATACTTACCTGTAAAATAAACCCTAAGATATGCAATATAACTAATAGTTACATTGTAGCTAGCTTAGGTTTTATTTTTATTTTACAGGCAAGTTTGTATTTATTTTAACTAGGTAGAATAGTTATTAAATAGTTATTAACTATTTAATAACTACCTAGCTAAAATAAATACAAAAGTACCTGTAAAATAAAACCTAACCTAAGTTACAATAACACTACACTATAATTAAATAAATTAACTAAATTAAATACAATTAACTAAATTACATACAATTACCTAAATTAAATTAAATTGGCTAAAGTGCAAAAAACAAACAAACACTAAATTACAGAAAGTAATAAACAAATTACAGATATTTGAACTAATTACACCTAATCTAATAGCCCTATTAAAATAAAAAAGCCCCCCCAAAATAAAAAAAAAAACCTAGCCTAAACTAAACTACCAATAGCCCTTAAAAGGGCCTTTTGCAGGACATTGCCCAAAGTAATCAGCTCTTTTACCTGTAAAAAAAAAATACACAAACAACCCCCCCAACAGTAAAACCCACCACCCACACAACCAACCCCCCAAATAAAATAATAGCTAAAAAAACCTAACGGCTAGATTTAGAGTTCTGCTGCCAAAGGGGTGCGTTAGCTACGCATGCTTTTTTTTCTCCCGCACCTTTTAAATACCGCTGGTATTTAGAGTTCACAGAAGGGATGCGTTAGGCTCCAAAAAGGGAGCGTATAGCATATTTACCGCCACTGCAACTCTCAATACCAGCGGTGCTTACGGACGCGGCCAGCTTCAAAAACGTGCTCGTGCACGATTCCCCCATAGAAAACAATGGGGCAAAAACCTAACACCTGCAAAAAAGCATCGTTCAGCTCCTAACGCAGCCCCATTGTTTCCTTTGGGGAAACACTTCCTAAGTCTGCACCTAACACCCTAACATGTACCCCCATGTACACCCCTAACCTTACACTTATTAACCCCTAATCTGCCGACCCCGCTATCGCTGACACCTGCATATTTTTTTTACCCCCTAATCTGCCGCTCCGTACACCGCCGCAACCTACGTTATCCCTATGAACCCCTAATCTGCTGCCCCTAACACCGCCGACCCCTATATTATATTTATTAACCCCTAATCTGCCGCCCCCAACGTCGCCGCCACCTACCTACAATTATTAACCCCTAATCTGCCGACCGGACCTCACTGCTACTATAATAAAGTTATTAACCCCTAATCCGCCTCACTCCCACCTCAATAACACTATAATAAATAGTATTAACCCCTAATCTGCCCTCCCTAACATCACCGACACCTAACTTCAAGTATTAACCCCTAATCTGCCGACCGGACCCCACCGCTACTCTAATAAATGTATTAACCCCTAAAGCTAAGTCTAACACTAACACCCCCCTAAGTTAAATATAATTTAAATCTAACGAAATAAATTAACTCTTATTAAATAAATTATTCCTATTTAAAGCTAAATACTTACCTGTAAAATAAACCCTAATATAGCTACAATATAACGAATAATTATATTGTAGCTATTTTAGGATTTATATTTATTTTACAGGCAACTTTGTATTTATTTTAACTAGGTACAATAGCTATTAAATAGTTATTTAATATTTAATAGCTACCTAGTTAAAATAATTACAAAATTACCTGTAAAATAAATCCTAACCTAAGTTACAATTAAACCTAACACTACACTATCAATAAATAAATTCAATACAATACCTACAAATAAATACAATTAAATAAACTAAAGTACAAAAAATAAAAAAGAACTAAGTTACAAAAAATAAAAAAAATATTTACAGACATTAGAAAAATATTATAACAATTTTAAGCTAATTACACCTACTCTAAGCCCCCTAATAAAATAACAAAGACCCCCAAAATAAAAAAATGCCCTACCCTATTCTAAATTAAAAAAGTTCAAAGCTCTTTTACCTTACCAGCCCTTAAAAGGGCCTTTAGTGGGGCATGCCCCAAAGAAAACTGCTCTTTTGCCTGTAAAAAAAAAAATACAACCCCCCCCCAACATTAAAACCCACCACCCACATACCCCTAATCTAACCCAAACCCCCCTTAAATAAACCTAACACTAAGCCCCTGAAGATCTCCCTACCTTGTATTAACCACACCGGGTTCACCGATCCGTCCTGGCTCCAACGTCTTCATCCAAGCCCAAGCGGGGGCTGAAGATGTCCATGATCCGGCTGAAGTCTTTATCCAAGCGGGAGCTGAAGAGGTCCATGATCCGGCTGAAGTCTTGATCCAAGCGGGAGCTGAAGAGGTCCATAATCCGGCTGAAGTCTTCATCCAAGCGGGAGCTGAAGAGGTCCATGATCCGGCTGAAGTCTTCTATCAAGCGGCATCTTCAATCTTCTTTCTTCCGGATCCATGTTCATCCCGCCGACGCGGAACATCCATCTTCACCGACGACTTCCCGACGAATGACAGTTCCTTTAAGGGACGTCATCCAAGATGGCGTCCCTCGAATTCCGATTAGCTGATAGGATTCTATCAGCCAATCGGAATTAAGGTAGGAAAATTCTGATTGGCTGATGGAATCAGCCAATCAGATTCAAGTTCAATCTGATTGGCTGATCCAATCAGATTGAGCTCGCATTCTATTGGTTGATCGGAACAGCCAATAGAATGCAAGCTCAATCTGATTGGCTGATTCCATCAGCCAATCAGAATTTTCCTACCTTAATTCCGATTGGCTGATAGAATCCTATCAGCCAATCGGAATTCGAGGGACGCCATCTTGGATGACGTCCCTTAAAGGAACCGTCATTCGTCGAGAAGTCGTCGGTGAAGATGGATGTTCCGCGTCGGCGGGATGAACATGGATCCGGAAGAAAGAAGATTGAAGATGCCGCTTGATAGAAGACTTCAGCCGGATCATGGACCTCTTCAGCTCCCGCTTGGATCAAGACTTCAGCCGGATCATGGACCTCTTCAGCTCCCGCTTGGATCAAGACTTCAACCGGATCATGGACATCTTCAGCCCCCGCTTGGGCTTGGATGAAGACGTCGGAGCCAGGACGGATCGTTGAACCCGGGGTGGTGAATACAAGGTAGGGAGATCTTCAGGGGCTTAGTGTTAGGTTTGTTTAAGGGGGGTTTGGGTTAGATTAGGGGTATGTGGGTGGTGGGTTGTAATGTTGGGGGGGGGTATTGTATGGTTTGTTTTTTTTACAGGCAAAAGAGCAGTTTTCTTTGGGGCATGCCCCGCTAAAGGCCCTTTTAAGGGCTGGTAAGGTAAAAGAGCTTTGAACTTTTTTAATTTAGAATAGGGTAGGGCATTTTTTTATTTTGGGGGTCTTTGTTATTTTATTAGGGGGCTTAGAGTAGGTGTAATTAGCTTAAAATTGTTATAATATTTTTCTAATGTCTGTAAATATTTTTTTATTTTTTGTAACTTAGTTCTTTTTTATTTTTTGTACTTTAGTTAGTTTATTTAATTGTATTTATTTGTAGGTATTGTATGTAATTAATTTATTGATAGTGTAGTGTTAGGTTTAATTGTAGATAATTGTAGGTATTTTATTTAATTAATTTATTGATAGTGTAGTGTTAGGTTTAATTGTAACTTAGGTTAGGATTTATTTTACAGGTAATTTTGTAATTATTTTAACTAGGTAGCTATTAAATAGTTAATAACTATTTAATAGCTATTGTACCTGGTTAAAATAATTACAAAGTTGCCTGTAAAATAAATATTATTCCTAAAATAGCTACAATATAATTATTCGTTATATTGTAGCTATATTAGGGTTTATTTTACAGTTAAGTATTTAGCTTTAAATAGGAATAATTTATTTAATAAGAGTTAATTTATTTCGTTAGATTTAAATTATATTTAACTTAGGGGGGTGTTAAGGTTAGACTTAGCTTTAGGGGTTAATAAATTTATTAGAGTAGCGGTGAGGTCCGGTCGGCAGATTAGGGGTTAATACTTGAAGTTAGGTGTCGGCGATGTTAGGGAGGGCAGATTAGGGGTTAATACTATTTATTATAGGGTTATTGAGGCGGGAGTGAGGTGGATTAGGGGTTAATAATTGTAGGTAGGTGGAGGCGACGTTGGGGGCGGCAGATTAGGGGTTAATAAATATAATATAGGGGTCGGCGGTGTTAGGGGCAGCAGATTAGGGGTACATAGGGATAACGTAGGTGGCGGCGGTGTGCGGTCGGCAGATTAGGGGTTAAAACATTTTAATAGAGTGGCGGCGATGTGGGGGGACCTCGGTTTAGGGGTACATAGGTAGTTTATGGGTGTTAGTGTACTTTAGAGCACAGGAGTTAAGAGCTTTCTGGGCTAACGCCGGTTTATAAAGTTCTTAACTCCTGACTTTTTTCTGCGGCTGGAGTTTTGTTGTTAGATTTCTAACGCTCACTTCAGCCAAGACTCTAAATAACGGCGTTAGAAAGATCCCATTGAAAAGATAGGATACGCAAATGGCATAGGGGGATCTGCGGTATGGAAAAGTCGCGGCTGGAAAGTGAGCGTTAGACCCTTTCCTGACTCTAAATACCAGCGGTAGCCCAAAACCAGCATTAGGAGCCTCTAACGCTGGTTTTGACGGCTAACGCAAAACTCCAAATCTAGGCGTAAATTAGCTCTTTTGCAAGTCCAAACCCGTAATCTAAAAAATAAACCCACCCAAAACACCCTTATAAAAAACCTAACACTAACCCCCTGAAGATCGACTTACCAGGAGACTTCTTCATCCAAGCCGGACGAAGTGGTTCTCCAGACGGGCAGAATTCTATCAGCCAATCGGAATTAAGGTAGAAAAAATCCTATTGACTAATGCAATCAGCCAATAGGATTGAGCTTGCATTCTATTGGCTGATTGGAACAGCCAGTAGAATGCGAACTTCAATCCTATTGGCTGATTAATTTAGGTAAATTTGTCTTTATTTTAACTAGGTAGTTATTAAATAGTTAATAACTATTTAATAACTATTCTACCTAGTTAAAATAAATACAAACTTGCCTGTAAAATAAAAATAAACCCTAAGCTAGATACAATGTAACTATTAGTTATATTGTAGCTAGTTTAGGGTTTATTTTAAAGGTGAGTATTTAGTTTTAAATAGGAATAATTTAGTTAATTATAGGAATATTTATTTCGATTTATTTAAACTATATTTAAGTTAGGGGGTGTTAGTTTTAGGGTTAGACTTAGATTTAGGGGTTAATAACTTTAATATAGTGGCGGTGACGTTGGGGGTGGCAGAGTAGGGGTTAATAAATATAATGTAGGTGTCTGCGATGTTGGGGGCAGCAGATTAGAGGTTAATAAGTGTAATGTAAGTGGCGGCGGTGTCCGGAGCGGCAGATTAGGGGTTAATAATTATAATTTAGGTGTCGGCGATGTTGGGGGCGGCAGATTAGGGGTTAATAAGTGTAAGATTAGGGGTGTTTAGACTCGGGGTTCATGTTAGGGTGTTAGGTGTAGACATAAATTTTATTTCCCCATAGGTATCAATGGGGCTGCGTTAAGGAGTTTTACGCTGCTTTTTTGCAGGTGTTAGACTTTTTTTCAGCCGGCTCTCTCCGTTGATTCCTATGGGGAAATTGTGCACGAGCATGTTACACCAGCTCACCGCTAACGTAAGCAGTGCTGGTATTGGAGTGCGGTAATGAGCAAAATTTTGCTCAACGCTCACTTCTTGTCTTTTAACGACGGGTTTCTGAAAACTCGTAATACCAGCGCTGCAGGTAAGTGAGCGGTGAGGGAAAACTGCTCGTTAGCACCACACAGCCTCTATCTCAAAACTCGTAATCTGGGCCATTGTTTTGTGTCCCCCCACAAAGGTAACTCGGTAGAAAGCAATAGCAATACTGTACATGCTGCTCTGTATAATGATTATGAGAGAGACAACCTGCACAAATAAGTCTCTCCAGCATTAGGATTGTACACATTCTGCACACCCCTCTGTATAGACTGGCTACTATTCCTCCCAGCACTTGGTCCCTGGTGTCACTGCACCAATTAGTTCCGCCCCTGACTGGGGCAGCTGTGTCTTTTGCTCTTGCTAAAGTAGTAATGTTCTTATTACGATAAATAATTATTTAACCCCTTCAGTGTTGAAAGAGGATTTAGACACATTCTCTAGCCTGATGTCTGAGTCATCCTGTGAGCTGCCTGCTTACATGTGTTTTCCCCTATACACAGAACTGTAAACACATGAACAGTGACCAATTTCTAGAAAACGTAAAGTGGATTGTTTGTAATCCCTTTACTGTCAGAAGGCTGCATTGCATTGTCCCTGGCAGCTAAAAGATAAAAGGAGCAATGTACTCAGGCAAACTGCTGATAACAGTTCATTTTACTAAAAGATGCTGCAGGAACCCTCCTTCAAATGGTCTGGCTTCTCTCTTCCATCCCAAATGGAAGTTAATTTATGCTGCTGTCTTTTGTTTACGTAGCCTTTTTATTGCCAATACTGCAATATTACATTTTCAGTATAGGTTGCTGTTTCAGCAGGCAAATCAGTTATTTCAAAAGACAAAGTAAAGTTAAAGGAGTTATTTGTAAACAATTATTTGTAAACAATTCACTCCAGCAGGTGACATAGATCACTGGAAACACATTGAAAGGAAGACGAATTTACAGTAGAGTTCTTACTGACTGCTATTTTTACAGTATACTATTATAGGTATAATTATTCACAATAAATGTACAACAAGAGGTTTTGCACCACCACTTTTTAAAAATTAAAAACCTCAACCTGCTTGTGCGAATGGTTTCATCTCCTCTGTGCACTGAAATGATTTAGCTACATCCATATCCCGGTAACCGCCTGCCATAGGGGAAGTCAATTAATGTTTTCTGTGTGAAGCTTTTATTCTCTCCTTAGGGAGTTTGTCTGTTTACTAGAAATTGAAAATGTTCTGTTTAAATTAGCGAGTGCTTCTGTGGAACAGAAAATAAGGGTTCAGTAATGAAAAACAGGACGTTGTTTGTTGATTAGATTTAAATATTTGTTTATAATTAATACAACAAATTTCTAACCAGATGTACTTTAGATTTATTTAAATAGAGGACAAGGATTTCATCTTAAACATAGATAGGGAATGCCCATGTACCCAATGATTTACATGACTGTTGCTAGGACTAGGGGCCCCGGGAGTAATGCTCTCAGGAGCATCACAGCTGCTTAGCCCGCGTGAGTAAGCGATTCACCTCTTCCTTGGCACATCACATTCCTTAAAGGGACATGAAACCCAAAATTTTTCTTTCATGAGTTAGGTAGAACAAATCATTTTAAACAACTTTACAGTTTACTTCTATTATCAAATTTGCTTCATCCTCTTGGTGTCATTGGTTGAACAAGCAGAAATGCACTATTGGTTTCTAAATGAACACATGGGTGAGCCAATGACAATCGGGTGTGTGTATGTATGTATATGTGTGTGTGTGTGTGTATATGTATTTATATATGTTTGTATATATTTATTTATATATATATATATATATATATATTATACAGCCACCAATCAGCAGCTAGAACCTAGGTTCTTTGCTGCTCCTGAACTTACCTAGATAAGGGAATCAAGGAGGAAGGAGAACAGCACACATGTTTGTGGGGCACTAAGTAAGATTTGCCAAATCTTTTCAATCCAAGTAATCATACATCCAAGCACTTCAGCCATCAGAAGAAATCTTTGTTTAAAAGACCTTTATTCTCATTTAGTTGGGTCCAAAAGTTTACAGGAACAACGTTTCAGACCTACAATAGGCTCTTAGTCATGTACCTAGATAAACCTTTCAGCAAAGGATAAGAAGAGAAGGGAGCAAATTAAATAATAGGAGTGATTTGAAAAGTTGTATGTTCTGTCTAAATCATGAAAGAAAATATTTCATGTCCCTTTTATAAAGGGTTATTCCTAAAGTTAATTTTAAAGGGACATTACACTGCTGGGTACAACTACAGTTGCAGGGTTACCACTCACTCACCATGCTAATGTATTTCCTCCTCTACCTGCAGCTGTCTTCAGTCCTTCTCTTATATTAACCCCTTACAATTATCAGTTAGAGAAGCTGTGCATCTTCACACTGGGTGCCGCCATCTTGGAGCTTATATTTGTAATGTACCTTTTTAAGAGTTTTCCTCCCAGAGGCAGGATTCTGCTTTCAAGATTATCTGTAGACCAGACAAAAAGAGAGGCATTCTTACACTGTATAGGAGACCTCTCCGACCTAGGAGTTATAGTTCCTGTTCCGATTCAGGAACAGGGTCTGGGATTTTATTCCAATCTGTTCGTGGTTCAAAAAAAGAGGGAACCTTCAGGCCTATTTTAGAGTGTAAACAAATTCCTCAGAGTGCCGTCCTTCCAGATGGAAACTATTCGTTCCATTCTCCCTTTGGTCCAAGAGGGTCAATTTATGACAACTGTGGATTTAAAGGACGCGTACTTGCATGTTCCCATTCACAGGGATCATCACAAGTTCCTGAGGTTTGCCTTTCTGGACAAACTCTTCCAGTTTGTGGCTCTTCCCTTCGGTCTTGCCACAGCTCCCAGAATTTTCTCAATGGTTCTGGGATCGCTGTTGGCGGTGCTTCGGTTACGGGGCATTGCAGTGGCACCCTATATGGACGACATCCTAGTCCAGGCGCCATCCTTACAGCAAGCAAGATCCCACATGGAAATGTTGTTATCCTTCCTGCGATCTCACGGATGGAAGGTAAATTTGGAAAAGAGTTCCTTAGTCCCAAGTACAAGGGTAACTTTCTTGGGAACCATAATAGATTCCCTATCAATGAAGATTTTTCTGACAGAAGTCAGGAAATCAAAGATTTTCAATACTTGTCTAGCTCTTCAGTCCACTCCTCGGCCATCAGTGGCTCAGTGCATGGAGGTAATCGGGCTGATGGTAGCGGCAATGGACATCATCCTGTTTGCTCGGTTCCATCTCAGACCTCTGCAGTTAAACATGCTCAGGCAATGGAACGAAGATTATGCCAATTTGTCTCTACGAATACTTCTGGAGCAGGAGACAAGGGATTCTCTTCAATGGTGGTTGTCTTGAGATCATCTCTCCCAGGGAACCTGCTTTCGCAGACCATCTTGGGTGATTGTGACAACAGACGCCAGTCTTCTAGGATGGGGAGCAGTCTGGGGCTCCCTAAAAGCTCAGGGAGTTTGGACTCAGTCAGAGTCTGCTCTTCCGATAAACATTCTGGAACTGAGGGCGATTTTCAATGCTCTTCTGGCCTGGCCCCTGTTAGCCTCGGTCCAGTTTATCAGGTTCCAGTTGGACAACATAACTTCAGTGGCTTACATCAATCATCAGGGAGGAACGATGAGTTCCTTAGCGATGACAGAGGTAACCAAAATAATCCAGTGGGCGGAAGCCCACTCCTGCTGTCTGTCGGCGATCCACAACTAAGGGGTGGACAACTGGGAGGCAGACTTCCTGAGCAGGCAGACCTTTCATCCGGGGGAAATGGGAATTCCATCCGGAAGTGTTTTCCAGTCTGATTCTCAAATGGGGTCAGCCGGAATTGGATCTCATGGCATCTCTGCAGAATGCCAAGCTTCCGAGGTACGGGTCGAGGTCCAGGGACCCTTAGGCGGTACTGGTAGACGCCCTGGCGGTACCTTGGACCTTCGGTCTAGCATACCTATTTCCTCCGTTTGCTCTTCTTCCTCGGGTGATTGTCTGAATCAAGTAGGAGAGGGGCTCGTGATCCTCATTGCACCGGCTTGGCCTCGCAGGGTTTGGTATGCAGATCTGGTGGACATGTCATCTCTGCCACCTTGGAGACTTTCGTTGAGAAAGGACCTTCTAATTCAAGGGCCCTTCCTTCACCCAAATCTAGTTTCTCTGAAGCTGACTGCTTGGAGATTGAACGCTTATTTTTTTTTTTTTTATCATGATCATAGAGACGATTATACAGGCTCGTAAACCTGTAACTAGAAAGATTTACCATAAGATATGGCGTAAATATCTCTATTGGTGTGAATCCGAAGGGCTACTCCTGGAGTAGAGTTAGGACTCCTAGAATTTTGTCCTTTCTCCAAGAGGGTTTGGAGAAAGGATTATCGACAAGTTCCCTAAAGGGTCAAATTTCTGCCTTATCTATTTTGTTACACAAACGTCTGGCAGATGTTCCAGATGTGCAATCTTTTTGTCAGGCCTTGGTCAGGATCAGGGCTGTGTTCAAGCCAGTTACTCCTCCATAGAGTCTTAATTTGGTTCTCAAAGTTCTTCAAGGGGCTCCATTTGAGCCTATGCATTCCTTAGATATTAAGTTGTTATCTTGGAAAGTTTTATTTCTTGTTGCTATCTCTTCTGCTCTCAGAGTGTCAGAGCTCTCAGCATTGCAGTATGAGTCCCCTTATTTTATTTTTCATTCGGATAAGGTAGTTTTACGTACTAAATTAGGATTTCTTCCTAAAGTTGTTTCTGATCGGAACATTAATCAGGAGATTGTTGTTCCTTCCTTGTGTCCTAATCCTACTTCTCAGAAGGAACGTCTTCTGCACAATTTGGACGTGGTTCGTGCCTTAAAAGTTTTACCTGCAGGCGACTAAGGATTTTCGTCAGTCTTCTGCTTTGTTTGTGGTTTTCTCAGGAAAACGTAAGGGACACAAAGCTATGGCTATTTTTTTTTTATTTTTATTTTTATATGAATCTGCTGGACAGCAGCCTCCAGAGAGAGTTACGGCTCATTCCACGAGGGCTGTTGCTTCCTCATGGGCATTCAAAAATGAAGCTTCGGTGGAACAGATTTGCAAGGCTGCAACTTGGTCCTCTCTTCACACTTTTTCAAAATTCTACAAATTTGACACTTTTGCCTCGGCTGAGGCTGCTTTTGGGAGAAAGGTTCTTCAAGCAGTGGTGCCTTCCGTTTAGTTTCCCTGTCTTGTCCCTCCCGTATCAACTGGGTTGGGAGGGAAGGGAGGTGATATTTAACAGCTTTGCTGTGGTGCTCTTTGCCGCCTCCTACAGGGCAGGAGTGATATTCCCAATAGTAATTATGATGATCCGTGGACTCATTGTGTCAAAGAAATACATTTATCAGGTAAGCATAAATTTTCTTTTTGCACTCGCGTGCAATCCCGCCCCCTGCTTGCGCACAGCATGCGCGGGCAAGAGCTGTCAATCTCCCCAGTCGGACGAGACCGGGGAGATTGAAATTCACCACCTAAGATGTGGTGAAAGGTTAGGGAAGCAGTGGTCTGATGACCGCTGCTTCATAAATACTGACTGCAGGTTCTCTTGTGAGAACCTGCAGTCGTAGATGGACAAAGGGCTTGATAAATCTACCCCATAGTGTGCTCAAACCTTTTAAACCTGTGTGTCTTACATCACTTTTCGAATTGTTGGTGCATATGCAGACACTGCTCTACATACCTCTGCACAGTAATTTTTTTTCCAGATATAAATAGAACTGTGTACGTTGTTTTCCACAGAAAATTTAACCTGCTGGGTTTACATTAAGTAGCCGGATGAAGGCTTTTTAATACTTTCTAATATAATATTTTCTGCACAAATGAATTGCATGATTTAACATTTATTTAAATTACAATTTGTGCAATAAACATAGAAACATTTTAATATTTGCTAATTTTAGCTTAACATTGGCTACAATTTTAGCTGGGTGGTCAGTAAAATCAGCCGGGTGGTGCACCCGCTAAAAAAGTCCTGGGGAGAACACGGAGTAAAAAAAAAAAAAAAGTTTTATGTCTCATTTTCTACTGGGATTTATCAAGTTCTACATTATAGAATTTATTTTTAGATCATTATGGAAAGTGTGGTGTTAACTCAGGTGTGAAGAAATAATTTGTCCAAAGGAACATAGTGCTAGCATAATCTTATTGTCCCTTTTTTTTAATCTTGATACATAAAATAATTTCCACAAATTAGCTCCTTTCAAAGGTTACACCCACAGCTACATTTAAAATGAAAGTCAATCCTAGCGTTTGTAAAACAAATAATGAAAATACTTCATGCAGAAAGCTCCTTTGTTAAACACCGCCGCTGATCCAATCAGCAGCACTAATTGCACTTCTGAGTCATGCGACTAGCTTTCTGATTGGATCCATGCTGCCAAACCCACACATATTAGATCAAAGAGAAAGGTAGCCTTACTCTGCCATAAAGATACAGGAGGTTTACATAGTAGCAATCATTCAAAATCAAATAACTTAATTGGTGAAAAAAGAGAACCAGTCGCAACATTATACATTTGCACACACACAGATTAAAAATCGCTATAAACCAGGATGATTCTACAAAGTATATAATCTATGCAGCATTCACCACTGAGAAATCAAATCAGCAGATCCATTATTATGTTAACGCTAGTAACAGGTATCACAATAGTTATTGCTAACTAATCCCCAGTAATTGATAGGTGGACTAGAGCATTTATAGACTCCTGCTACTGAGCTAAACTGGTTAAAGTTCATTCTATAGCGGGAACTTAAATTATTTTTACACTGTCTGCAGTAATTATAAAGTGTACTTAGTGGAAAGCAAATAGTAAATTATTAACGCATCCTGATAAGCTTCTAAAAACGAGGGACTATGCCCACTGTGAATAATGTGCCCCTAACGCGCGTTTCACATTTTCACATAAACGCTTTCTCAGAAGGTTAAAACAGTAGTGTGTGTGTGTTTCTCCCCCTAAACTCTACAGTAAAAACAAGGGGCTATCCTCATATAAATAAGGGCCTTTCAGTATATGAGTCCCATGAGCCTTTATGCAGATAAATGTACATTTCTTCACATCAGGTGATCACTATTACCACAGTGATCACCTGGCTATTAAAACTTGATGCTTGTTCTCAGGGTGTGTGTGTGTATGTATGTATGTATGTATGTATATATATATATATATATATATATATATATATATATATATATATATATATATATATATATATATATATATATATATATATATATATATATATATATTAGTGCATTAAATCTATTGTTATGTTTTTTTGTTTGTTTTTTGTGTGTTTTTAAACTTTAATCCCCAAGACACAAACAAGCAGGTTATTATCTTTCAAACGGTGAATCTTGGGGTTTCTATGGCTTAAGGAAGCTGAGAATATCACTCCCTCCATCCAGCTCACTTAGCCCTGTTGTCCTTCCTGGGCAATCCCTGAGCCACTAGCTAAATACATCACTCTTAAAAGGGTTAAAGGGACAGTAAAGTCAAAATTAAACTTAATAGATTGGATAGAGCATGGAATTTTTAACAACCTTACAATTTACTTTTATTTTACTTAGTTCTTTTGGAATCTTTGTTAAAGAATATATATACATCTGACACTGTGGGTCTTGGTTAGGATTCTGAAAATCAGCACAATATTATTAAACAATAAGCAAAACTATACATTGTTACAAAAACACTCCTAGATGGGTTATATAAATGGATCATCTACAAAACATTTATGCAAAGAAAAATCTAGTGTACAACGTCCCTTTAAACCTAGGTTTTCTCTGTACATCCTGTCACATAATCCTCTCAGAGAAGCCCTATATTGTGCATGTGTAAAACAGTGATTTTCTGCTGGCCTTTGCTGGTGCACTGTAGAAAAGTGTGTGTGTTGTTGTCTAGCAACAGATTTACCTAGTAACATAATAGATGAGATTGAAAGAAGTCCGTCAAGTTCAACCTATTCAGATCCTACTTGAGTCACAATAAAGAAGCTCCAATTGAGTTTAAATTAATCCCATTTAAAACAAGCTAATATCAATGAATTCTTTTTCTAACCAGAAATGTATCTAAGACATTTTTAAATGTATCTAAGGTGTTGACGTTCACTACCTTCTTAGGTAATGAGTTCCACAATTTGATTGCTCTTACAGTGGGGGGGGGGGGGGGCATATATGTTGCTGGAGATTAAATCTCTTTTGCTCGAGCCTAAATTGTAACCTCTTGTCACGAACAATCTCCTCTAGCTGTATTGCTAGTTTCATGGGCCCAGTTTATTTCAGGGTAGTTAAAATCTCCCAGTTTGACAGCTATTTTAAGAAGAAATAATTGGCAATTAAAAAAACAAACAAACGCCGGTAGCACCTTATTATAAAAAGGGGTTTAAAGCAATACATATATAAATATTGTTTTTGAAGTTTACTTTCCGTTAAAGGACAGAAAATATAAATCCTCAAATGAAACTGTTAATCATGTAGTAGTGTGGCATTATTTATTGTACCACATCTCCAAAAGAAAGGTATACACAAAGTTCTAATTTAATATTACACATTAACATTCCAATTAATTATTGTGTACAAATGTCTCCTATAAAGTTGTAGGAACAAATAATTATTTGTCTTTGCAGGACATGTTGACCGAATGCATCACAAAGAAGGTTTTGTTGCTTCTCCTCCGTGGCTCGATCAGACTAATTGTAATTGATTCAATTGCAGCTTTATTTCGTAGCGAATTTGCAGCTAAGGATTCTGTTCTCAAAGCAAAACACCTTCAGACACTTGGAGCTAAACTTCACAGTTTGAGCAGTCAATTTAACACTCCAGTACTGTGTATTAATCAGGTATTTGCTTCAATTTTGTTAAAATGTTGTGAACCTGTAGCCGGTGTTGGTGTTTAAAATAAAATTATACTTTGACCCCTTGAAAAGTAGATGAGCAGAAACGTACCCTATTTCTTCTAGACACAGTAATACAGAAAATGATTACATGGAATTACATTTCATATAAGTAGGCATTTGTCTGTGTAACTGTAAGTTATTTTTAATAGTTCTTCAGGTTTATGAGGCTGTAAAATTAAAACCTGCCTTAAAAATAAGTTTTTTCCCCATCACTAAAGAAACTTTAATTAAAGGGCCAGTTTAGTGCAAACATGAATTAAAGCGTGTATTAGTGAACCTAGATAACGGCCTTAAAGGGACAGTCAATACCAGAATTTTTGTTGTTTAAAAAGATAGATAATCCCTTTTATTACCCATTCCCCAGTTTTGCATAACCAACACAGTTATAATAATACACGTTTTACCTCTGTAATTATCTTGTATCTAAGCCTCTGCAAAGTGCCCCCTTATTTCAGTTCTTTTAACAGACTTGCAATTTACCCAATCAGTGCTGACTCCTAGGTATTTCATGTGCGTGAGCTCAATGTAATCTATATGACACACATGAACTAACGCCCTCTAGTGGGGAAAAACTGTCATTCAGATAAAAGAGGTGGCCTACAAGGTCTAAGAAATTAGCATATGAGCCTACCTAGGTTTAGCTTTCAACTAAGCAAAATATAAGAGAACAAAGCAAAATTGGTGATAAAAGTAAATTGGAAAGTTGTTTAAAATTACATGACCTATCTGAATCATGAAAGTTTATTTTGGACTTGACTGTCCCTTTAACACACACAAAGGGGATTAAACAGATACAAAGTACAGTTCTGGAACTGCAAGCTTTGAGCAGGAAATGGTGTGCTAATTGTGAGCAGCAGTCATATGACCCTTATCACAAAAATGACATGTCCTAACGTCTGTAACGTTTGCATTTTGTCCCTTTAATGGACCCCTTTAACTTAGATTTATGTGACATCTCATTAGTCTGTTCACCTTTATGTAATACTGTTTTATCGTTTTGTTCCAGGTCACTGATGCAGTGAGAGAAGTTCATGGTATCCAGAGTAATTTGGGGTAAGTAATACTTAAAGGGACATGAAACCCCCAAAAAATTATTTCATGATTCAGATAGAGAATACAATTTGAAACAACTTTCTAAGTTACTTCTATTATTTAATTTGTTTAATTTTCTTGGTATCATTTATTGAGGGAGCAGCAATGCACTACTGGTTTCTAACTGAACAAATGGGTGAGCCAATGACAATGATATATATATATGCATCCACCAATCAGCAGCTAGAACCTAGGTTCTTTGCTGCTCCTGAGCTTTTCTAGATAAACCTTTCAGCAAAGGATAACACGAGAAGGAAGCAAATTAAATAATAGAAATAAATTAGAAAGTTGTTTAAAATTGTTTAAAAATATCTGAATCAGAAAAGAGAAAATTGTTGGGTTTCATGTCACTTTTAATCATGGGTTTTCAAATACACTGGCGTCAATAAAAGTCCTTTAGAAATATCTAATGATTATCAAATGATTTATCTGTAAAAATCCTCATAGATGCGATCACAATCCGACCCTTTCATCACTTTGTAACATTTTTTTATTATCAAACTACCGTAAAATAAGCCCTATACCTAATATGGGTAGGTCCTGTTTCTACCGAACACAATCAAAATGGTTAATCATTAGCTACGCTTTTTTTTTTTTTTTTTTTTTTTTTTAATTGACTTTTCAAATTCATCAACTATGAGCAGCTGGTAAAGCCCCAGATACTTCCTGCTTAACAAATTATTAAGCACTTTTACACTAATAAAAAGTGCAACAAACCCTAACACAATAAACACACAAGTCCACTGTACCCCTAGTATCCCTGCTTTGATGCGTTAGAGATCATTTTTTATTTTTTTAAATGACACTCTCTTTATTACATTCACATTAAAAACAAATATTATACAATTATAAAGGATTTTTTTATTTATTGAGGTTGAAAACCATACAATACAGAGTTGCCACATACTAAGGTCCTTCGCCTGTAAGGAACATATTACAGCAATAAACAAGATTGTTGTTATACATATCGTTATGACATTCAGTTTTAGGGAGTATGAGTTGTAAAATACCATCTGACATCAAGATAGAACACATGCACAGTGGACTATAGCATGTTCCAATATTGTAATGTTTCATATGTAGAACATAAGACAAACCTCATTTTATTTCTACATAAGTACAGGTAAATGCATACTCCCCTAATTATAAACAGTGGCTTCTGTTGGACCACCAGGACTATAAGTCAAGCTGAACTAAGATGGGGAATTATTATTATTATTATCATTTTATTTGTATAGTGCCACCAAATTCCGTAGCGCTGGGAATCTTGAAGGGGAAGAGCAAAAAGGGCAGCTTTTAGTAATATCCTCAGACAATATTAAAGGCCACACTTGGACGTATTCATACATTGGAAGTATATATGGGGATACCATATGGTTTCTATACAATTAACTATGTGAGCCCCAGGGGATGAATAAATGGTAAAAGTATATGCAAGAGGCAATATTATAACTTGCTAATTGGATAGATAAACAAGAAATATTATGTCTAAAAGCTACATCAGTATTACAACTAAGGAACCAAGTAAGCAAATATTATTATTATTATTATTATTATTATTAGGGGATTAATGAATAAAAAAAACCTATATATTATAACCCCAGAATGTCATGTCTATTAACTTCATAGACTAGGCTAGTTTTCATACTATAGTGTAACCTAGGAATTTGTAATAATTAGCTGCCTATGTAAGACAGGCTGTAATATTGTGACTAATTAATTAAACAGAGAAACTGGTGATATCATGCCTATTAGCTGTGTAAGTAAGGAAAGCATCAGTATTATATCTAACTAGCCAAATAAGTAAACAAATATTATTATTATAGGCTTAACGCATAGGAAACCCTTATATATTACAACCTCAAAATGTAATGTCTTTTAGCTGCCTAGACAGGGTAAGTAGCAGTACTGTAAGCAACCAAAAAATAAGTAAATAAGCAGGTTACTGTCAACTGGCTACATAATAAATAAATAAAATAAATAACATATTCTTAACCAGGCGGTCTCCCAGTCTGCAACTCTATCAGCTGTGAAGTATTGCAAGGACTGTAGGGTTGGGGTATAAAAAACATTTATGCACTAGGACCGATGTGGTCATGCTTATCGATTATTAAGCTGGGCAAGCAGAATCAAGAGGGTCTCCCAAGCTTAGATTTTGATATAACTGTGGCACTATTGGGTATCTAAATGAGCGACAATTGGGACTCATCTGAAACATAGGGCGGCTCTTTATGCTTCACTAGTTAATATAGACATTGGTTTCCTCATACACATGTGGGATACTGTAATGACTAAGAAGGCACCAACAGCAGGAAGTACTAGCAAAGTGAAGACCATATGGAGTCTGATAAGGTTTAACAGCCCTGTCTGGGTCACCTCTTTCTTGTAAAACCTCCAACATTTCAATAAATACAAACAGATGAAAGAGATACAATAGACATAACTCCCCTCTTGTTAGTAGATGTTTGTAAAGAGTAGGTCCGTTCAGTTCCATCGTCCCGGCCGCTGACAGTAGAAAAGCCGACTAAGTTAGATATTAGAGAGTGTTATAAATGAAAGGCAGAGCACTATTAACTCGCTTTCTAAGACTCACCTGTGACAGTAAACATACAAAATTCAGTACTCCTTATGGGATATGTGATAGATCAGGTACTCTGCTAGTCTATCAAAGGCAAGAATTGAGGTTATTAGTAATACCTGTCTACTAGAGTGTCCAGGTGTAAAACCATAGATCCCAGAGTAGCCATATATATCTAAGCGTGAATGAGTCTACTTCTGCCTTGCTCCAGTTTTAAAACCGTCCCATGTATACTAAAGAAAACTTATTTTGTTGCAAATAAGTCCTAAAACAAGTCTTTAAGTGTTTGTTTTTTTAATAGGGGGATTGCAGGACATTAAAGTCATAAGTAAACAAATAAATAAAACCTGTATTCCACATGAGAGAGACTAATCCATAGGAGCATATATAGGTACATTAATTTCTCCAGAGATATGAATGTATTAGGCGCCACATTACCCGATGCCTGACTGGGGATCACAGGGGCCTGAATAATGGAAGGCCCAAACTTGATGTATAAATCCCTGTGGTAGTGTCCATCTCCCTGGGTAGACTTGCTGGAGTATATAAGCAAGGCGCCATTGATTCACAGACCAGCTGACTATCCGCTGCGTGAGCAGAGCTCCGGGAGTGACACAAGAGCTCGACTCAATAGAGGCCATATTAAGCACTAAGTTCTTAGAAGTTGCGTTATACAGCTGCCCCTCATGACCTCTCAGAGTAAGAGTCTCACATCGCAAGTCTGTGTTAGTTGATGGTATTGGAGCGAAGTGTGACTGGGGAGTAGTAAGTGCTACCGCACCCCCCGCAGCTTCTGTATCAGTTTGGGTTCCATCAAATTGCCATTGTAGCGTTCATATTTAGCTTGTAGAGACTGGGTAAGGTCATCAAGCAGCTCACAGATTTACTTCTCATAGTCTTCTAGTAACTTTCTAAAGGCGGCACAGAAAACTTCCATTTCCATGTTAAAAGGAGATATTGCAACGCACCCTTGGCGTTGTGATTCCTTCAGAGACCCGAAGGTACTCTGCTGGGGGTTGGTGAGGCCGCAACCCCAATAAAAGCTCTGGTGCTAACTGACAGCTAACTTAGCAATTTTGGGATAATCAGGAGGAGGATGATTAGCTTATTTAAAGTCTATAGGATTTCATGCAGATGCATCTTGTTGAGATGTTTTGTCGAGCTAAGTCCTCAAGGCTGGAGCTGCACTCAAAACTGTGACCTATCATGGCTGCCATCCGGAATTGCCCTCACATTTTTTTTTTTTTAACATAATAAGTTCATTGCACACATCACCTATTACCATTACTACACACTATAGCTATTATTAATCAATGTATGCGTTTCAGCTTTTATAATTGCATAAGGTGGTTATAGTCCACGGGCCTTAATCCTAGGATTCAACTCCTGCCCACTAGGAGGAGGCAAAGATTCCCAAAACTCCAAGAGCACTAAATCTCTCCCACCTCGTTGGTAAGCCAGTCTTTGCCTCTACAGGAGAAAGGTGAAGAATTGGGGTGCCCAGATTCTTTGTTGAGAGGGGTCCTTATTTTCCCCCTCGGAGAGCTGCTGCTGAGAGACAGAGAGGCTATTAGAATATAGGGTAGTGACACAGTTTCTCCCAGTGAGGAGTTGGTCACAAGCCTACCACAGGTGTCACGGGGACAGGTCCCCTTAGCCTCCTCCTGCTTGGTCGACAATATATGCTCCTTACATAGATCCCCCTGCTGCGATGTACACAGCACTGGATGGTCTGTTTACTGGAAGCAATTTTTTTCTGCATCAGGTAAACATGGTAGACTGGGTGCATATCAGATAAGTACAAAATACAGTTTTGCACTTGAAGGAGATTAAAGCTTTAGACAGCTTGTGTAACTTTTCAATCGCTTTACAAACCTATAGAAGCTCAGTGCATGGAAGTTATTATTATTATCATCCGTTATTTATAAAGTGCGAGCAGATTGCGCAGTGCTATACAGAGAATAAAACATTACAGGGATTCATTACATACACAAACAATTACAGTAGGGGTACATTACATTTGTAGATGTAGAGTTATACAAAAGGAGAGGCATGCCCTGCCCTTGAGCACAATCAGTAGTAGTTCACTTACATACAAAGTGGCCTACAGGTAGGTGACTCTCAAATTTACAATCTAAAGAAGAGGGAATGGAAACAGAATGCAAAGGAGAAGGGAAATAAGTCTAATATAAGGCAGAGTGAACTGAGTGATGACATAGGGAAACAATAAGTAAAAAAAAAGTGTGTGATGACTGAGCTAATAAGGATTGGAAAAGTGTAACAGAATGTGCATAGTATCAGTACAGAGGCTGTGATTATTAAGTAGTTTCTCTATCCTGGATTATTAGTGACAGCTGCACCTAATTGCTGTTAGGAGGTGTTTATATATTAAAGGGACACTGAACCCAATTTTTTTCTTTTGTGATTCAGATAGAGCATGCAATTTTAAGCAACTTTCTAATTAACTCCTATTATCACATTTTCTTCATTCTCTTGGTATCTTTATTTGAAAAGCAAGAATGTAAGTTTAGATGCCGGCGCATTTTTGGTGAACAAACTGGGTTGTTTTTGCTGATTGGTGGATAAATTCACCCACCAATAAACAAGTGCTGTCCTGTGTCCTGAACCAAAAATTGCAGATCTGGGAGACTGATATTAGATTGGAGGCTGTGAAAAAGAGAATGGTAAGGTGAACAATCCTAGTAAGACAATATAGGGGGAGCAGTAGTTTGAAACAGAGCAGAGGGGGAGAGAAAAGATTGGAATATTACAATGAGAGTTAAAAACAACTCCATAATAGCCCAAAAGAAATAATTGCACCCATTATCTTGATTGGAGAGATCATTCAGATGAATTACCTTGTAAACTGGTTTTCAGATCTTGGAGATTGATGTTAGATTTGAGGCTTGTAAACTGGTTTGCAGATTTGGGAGACTGATGTAAGATTTGAGGCTGTGAAAAAGAAAAAAAAGAGAAGTTTTAGGCCTGATGATAGTAGCATCAGATGCTTTTCCTTTTGCCTGGTTTCATGAGACCTTTTCAACTCTGCATGATACATCAATGGAGAAAAAACTATACACAGCTTTTTCAAAGAATCCTTTTGTATTTCAATGTAAGACTCTGTCCTGGTAGATAAACCACCAATCCATTTCTCTGGGGGCATCCTTCATATTCCCAACCTAGACAATAGTCACAACAGATGCAAGTGTCTTGTGTTGGGGTACAGTATGGGAGTCCAGAAGGACACAAGGAGTTTTGTCTCCTCAGGAGGAAAGGTTACCAATAAATATTGTAGAACTCCTTGCAATTTTCAGGGCCCTTAAGTTAGCCTCTACTCAAAGAAGAGACATATCTGCATTTTCAGTCAGACAGTGTCACAGCAGTGGCTTATATCAATCATCAAGCGGGAGCTCACAGTTCCCTAGCGATGAATGAGGTTTCCAAAATTTTTATTTGGGCAGAGAACAATCTCTGTACAATTTCTGCAATTCATATCCCAGGTGTGAATAACTGGGAAGCAGACTATCTCAGTTGCCAATCCTTTCATCCAACGGAATGATCTCTTCATCTAGATGTCTTCAACCAGATTGTAGATCAATGGGGTCTACTAGAGATAGACCTGATAGCTTCTCACTTGGACAACAAACTTCAGATATTTTGCAAGATCCAGGGATCCACAGGTGGAGTTTATAGATGCTCTAGTAGCTCCCTGGTCATTTAGTCTTGCTTACATATTGTCTGCAACTGTTCTGGGGCCTAGAGTGATAGCTTGGATCAAACAAGAGCTCTCATCAGTAATTCTGATTGCTCCAGCTTAGCCACACAGAACTGGGTTTGCAGATCTGGTTCAGATGTCCATTTGTCCTCTATTGCCGCTTCCACTAAGACACAACCTATTATCTCAAGGCTCCTTCTATCATCAAGATCTCAAGTCTCTCAACTTGAAGGTTTGGAGATTGAATGCCTAATTTTAAAACAAAAAGGCTTTTCTGATGCTGAAGTTGAAACCTTAATTCAGGCTTAAAAGCTGGTTACAAGAAAAAATGTATCACAAGAGTTCGAAAGTTTTTCTTTTCTGGTGTGAGAAACAGGCTTTTAGCAGGCTGTGATGTTAGGCATCAATAATTTATGAATATCAATAAATTAAATTAATATGCAACCAAATTACAACATTAATATTTTTTAGTTCTTGGTATTATGGTTGAATATGTGGAAGAAAAAACACACAAAACAGTATAATATCAATTGACAATTTACTTGGCAATCCATATTAAAAGTTAATACAATAAAACAATACTAGTACAAAAGACAGAAACAATACTCGACACAGTGATAACACATTACAATACAATAAACACAACCATGAATCAAAACAATACTCACATCAGTACACATTCTAACCTACAGGGCCCAGCCTGCCAGCTGGGCCCAGCATAAAACTCCAGTCCTTCATCCTTGCTGGCTCCTGGTGGAAAAGCAGCACGCCTTTTCAAAATTTCCCAATTTACTCTAAACATGGGAGGTACTATATCAGGTAGGCTGGTCTATGATGTCACTGCCTGGAAAAGAATTTCTACACACTGCCCCCAGTGGACCCTCTAGCAAATTGCATAATTATGCTTAATTTATGACATAAATCATTAGTGAATAATCAATACAAACCACCCTTTGACTTATGTCGTAAACAAGCATTTATAGAACATTAACCTCTCAACTCTCCCCAGCTTTCACCATTACCTGCCCCACAACAAAACCCATTATTCCATAGAACAATAGACATTTACCCTTAATAGCTGTTTCTTTTACATACGCTTATTGAAATACACCAGAAAGTTATTACATATTATCTGCCCTTTCAAACTTACACAATTGAGCACGTGCCTCACCAGTTGGAAACCTTAACGCCTAAAATAGGCACGTGCCCACCCTTACAATCATGAACAACTGAAACCCATTTTTTTTATTATTATAATAAGCCAATGATATTGTATTCATGTGAGGTGGAGCTTACTATAATAGACACAACAACCCAATAGCACCTCTAAATCATGACACTGTTGGACAATCACTGGAACTGGACTCCTGTAGCCTATGGTTGGTCTGTGTGCCTGATATTTCCTAAACTTTAATCCCGGGAAACTGGATCTGGAACAGTTTTTAAAGTCTCAAAGAACTTGACAAACGGAGACAGATGAGAGAAATAATTTGCGCAAACAAAGAAGAAGGATGTTGGATAACAGTTTGTGTGTGCAGGGACTATTCTGTGTTTTGTGGTCATAGATTTTTCTTTATTTCCTTTACCACCTTCACGTAACACAGTCTCCTGCTCCTTTTTTTGTTACCTACTCCCATTACTCTCAGCTGCAGTTCTTCTCACAATAAAAGATGAGCTTGGTGTCCAGAGGTGTGGCCTCTTCTTATGGCTCCCGAGTGGCAATAAAATTCCCATTGCTGAAAAGTTCTTAAATGAAATAACACAGGCATTGACGGGCACAGACAGAAACAGCAGATAAAACGTGCACAGACAGAAACAGCAGATAAAATCCTCTTGCTGGAAAGTTCTTGAACACAGGCAATGATGGTCGACTGATCACTTTGTGCAAATTATCACAAGTTACTATTTGGTTGTGGTGTCTTAAGTATATTTTACCCTATGGAGATAGATAAAATACCTACACATATCTCCTGAGAATTGTCTCTATACATCCACGCCACTCCTAATTCACTGATAAACACAATATCAGCAGAGTCGTCACAGATTAAACTGGAAATCAAACTTATCTTGTTGGGACTGTTAACTAAACCCCAAATAAAAAAAAATTAAAAAAAAATCACCCTTACTATTAACACATATGTTATTTGACCAAAATGCCTACTCTCTCTTATTCCTCTTAACTCCAAGTTGCTGTCTCCATGCTGACATTATAATACCTTGCAATGATAGTGGTATGCATTGCAATCCTTCCTACTTAGTTCTAAATGCAAACCCAAAAGGGATAAATGCAACCAATTAATAGCTCAACCAGAATAAAAAGGTAAAAAAAAAAAACCTCACCCATTCACCTACTAAATAACTTTGTATAAGTCACCTTAATAAAAAAAAGTATTGTGCAACTGTCATTAACTTATAAGAGGTATGCATGAGATCATAGTATACACATGTTAAATAGATGCAATAATATAAAACACATTAGATCAGAATTTAAACAATAGTCGTCTTCTTGGATCATAACCGTGTTCCCGTTTTCATCTCTGTTATATCTAAAAGGAAAGAACACAGGTCATAATTACCTTCCCGGTCATTTATAGCATATAAGATCCAACACTAGCAAGTATGTATATATAATTATATACTGGCAACTTAAACTACCAGCTTGTAGCTACTTTCTTCTCCCTATCTACATACAGAGTTATAAATATCTCTCCACCCCTCAGGATTTGGGCATTATCCAATATTCTTCAGAGGGATTTATGGTTTCCTCTACTTCTGCCCTCCCGCTAGGCCACAAATGTGTTTATCCTGAGGTGACCACCCCATAAACTAAACCACAAATGTTCCTACATCATCGGGTTGAAGGCTGTAGCCACTACCCTTATTCAGGGACTAATGGGGTCATTTCCTACCTTTTGCCTTCCCCACATTAATTTTTATAGAGGAGCAAACATGCAGCTTACCTCTTCCAGCTTGTTTAAGGGCTATGGACCAATATGTCTTCAATTCCAAAAAGAAATCACATAACAGCTATGGGCATGCTTTCCATCTCCACCCTTACCTGGACACGTCAAATTTTTATAGAGGAGCAAACATGCAGCTTACCTCTTCCAGCTCGTTTAAGGGCTATGGACCAATATGTCTTCAATTCCAAAAAGAAATCACATAACAGCTATGGGCATGCTTTCCATCTCCACCCTTACCTGGACACGTCTAATTTAGAAATGCAGAACATACAGCATTTCTTTCCGGATCAGTAAAGGATTATGGGCCAATATGTCTCAATGACAGCTATGGGTATGCTTCCCATCTTTTAATCCTACCGGACATATAAAGTTAGTGAAGTTAACTACAAATCCTCTTCCAACTCTGTTAAAGCTTATAGGCCATTATGCCTGCAATTCAAACAACCCCACCACAACCATTGGATAAGTTCCTCATCTTTCAGACTTTCTCCTGGACATGTATCCGCAACTCTTAGAGCGCTTCATACTAAACCTCACGGCAAAGGGCCTGCACAGCTGCACATTGTAGTGACAGTGGCATTCTGCTACTTAAAATGGACAGTCTAGTCAAAATTAAACTTTCATGATTTCAATAGGGCATGCAATTTTAAACAACTTTCCAACTGACTTTTATCATTATATTTGCTTTGTTCACTTGGTATTTTTCAAAAGCTAAACCTAGGTAGGCTCAAACTGGTTTCTAAACCGTTGAAAACCGCCTCTTAGCTCAGAGCATTTTTAAAGTTTTTCACAGTTGGAACATTGTGCTTGCTCCCGTGGAGTTATTTAGGAGTCTGCACTGATTGGCTAAACTGCATGTCTGTCCAAAGCACTGAGATAAGGGGGCAGTATTGCAGAGACTTAGATACAAAGTAATCACAGAGGTAAAACATATATTTATATAACTGTGTTGGTTATACAAAACAGAGGAATGGGTAATAAAGGGATTATCTAACTTTTTAAAAAATAAAAATTCTGGTGTAGACTGTCCCTTTAACTTATGTTACCATTTCCACTGTAACTCCTTGGTCCTGGATGTTAAAACTGAAAGACATACTTCATACAATAGTTACCTTAGGCATATACAGATAAGACCACTTACACAATGTAACAAAAGAAAAGCTCCTCCCCCTGGCTGCAGCTGCTAGTCAAGGTGTACACTATATCTTAACACAATGGCTTTGCACTTTCCTCTGTTAAAAGGGTGGTCTTTATCTCATCATTATATATATTATATAAACATACTAAACTGCATATTGTTAAACGTTTACTTTACTAAACTTTCCTTTTTTCTTCCTGTAAAAAAGAGAGAAAAGAATTAATAAAAACACAAACCAAAAAAAAAAAAAAAAAGAATGGTGATTCTAGCTAAATAACACAGATTTAAACCAAATCTGTGTTTTTTTATTATGGAGGCAGGCAAAAAACAAAAACTAGTTTAACCAGTTTTAAAGTGAACTGTTAAAGGTCTTTTCATATGTAAATTACAATAGGCCTCAACACACACCATGTGGCTACCAAATGGTCAGTCAGTGGCACAAAATAAAAGGCTTTTAAAAAACATCAACGATTTAAATAGAAAATAACAATAATTAATTTCTATCTTCTACATCAATAAACATAATAATATTAAACTTTCTGTATACAGGTGTTGCACATTGATTCACACATTTGATATATCTTTGCACAGGCAGAAATGATAAAAACTGGGTACAATGCATCATATATTCTTTCTTTCATTCATCTACAAAGACACACAAGTTACTGTAACTTTTAAAGCCAAACATTTGTATTTTCTCCAATTATCCCATCCTTGTCGCCAAATGTGATGTTAGGCATCAATAATTTATGAATATCAATAAATAAATTAATTTGCAACCGAATTACAACATTAATATTTTTTAGTTCTTGGTATTATGGTCGAATATGTGGAAGAAAAAACACACGAAACAGTATAATATCAATTGACAATTTACTTGGCAATCCATATTAAAAGTTAATACAATAAAACAATACTAGTACAAAAGACAGAAACAATACTCGACACAGTGATAACACATTACAATACAATAAACACAACCATGAATCAAAACAATACTCACAACAGTACACATTCTAACCTACAGGGCCCAGCATAAAACTCCAGTCCTTCATCCTTGCTGGCTCCTGGTGGAAAAGCAGCACGCCTTTTCAAAATTTCCCAATTTACTCTAAACATGGGAGGTACTATATCAGGTAGGCTGGTCTATGATGTCACTGCCTGGAAATGAATTCTACACACTGCCCCCAGTGGACCCTCTAGCAAATTGCATAATTATGCTTAATTTATGACATAAATCATTAGTGAATAATCAATACACAGGCATTCCTTTAGAATTCCTAGATTCTTACGATTTTACAAGAGGGCTTAGATTAAGGTTTATCTGCTAGGTGTTTAAAAGGTCAGATGTAAGCGCTTTATGTGTTATACAACAAGCAAATTGCTTAACGTCCTGATATTCTGAGCTTTGTTCAACCTTTTAGTCAGTATAAGACCAGTGAGTTTTGAAGGTCTTTTTTTTTTATTTTTTATTAGGCAAGTGCATTCGGCAGTTTTTTGTTCACTGCTGAATGCGAAAGAATGTCACTGCTCGCAGCATTCAGCTCTTTTTGAAGCCGTATTTCTTCTTGTGAAAGTGCAACACACTAAGATCTGTGCAAATCCAGGCCTAAATGTGTTTAAACGTTTCTGCAAAGAAAGCAAAGGTTTAGCATTAACGTTTGATTATTAGCATTACCTTTAGGGGTTAAGAAGAGGAGCACCCGAATCCTGGTGTGATTTTGGGTTAGAAACCCTGTTCTTTGTGTTTAACTGCTACACTTCAAGATGTAGTTCTTCGATCATTGGATTGATTTACTTGAAATCTACGCCACCTTGGGATGGACAGTTTTGAACATCTTTTGTACTGAAGTATAAACTTTTTTTTTTTTTTTTTTTTCAAATGTTTTTATTAGAGGTTTTGCAAATATATAACATAACAATTGGGGACTCGCAGGACCCCTTTTTCAGTAATGGAAATGATCAGATTATTGGGTCATAGAACCCATCACAGAAAGTTCCGCACATTTGAAGAACAAAGAATAAATAAGAATACAGCAGGGCACTTTAGCTGGTATGTTTTGAGTGTAGAAAAACAAAGGTGAGAGGGGGGGTTCATATGTGTGGAGGGGGGGGGGTAAACTTTTTATCTTTATATTTTTTTTTTATTATTTGTTTATTTTTCACTTATTATTTTTTGTTCAATTCTTTTGAGTATCCTTTTCATAGCGCCACCTTGTGCTCTTAGTGAGCGTTTTGTTAGTCCAGATCTTAGTGTGTTGTACTTTCCCAAGAAGAAATCCGTCTCTGAAAATAACCAAATGGCGCAAGCGGCCACCTTCTTCCGCATTTGGCAGTGAACGAAACTGTCATATGCACATGTCTAGAGACCTATGCATAGTTTGGACATTCAGCTTCTGTCTTGGAAGGTTTTGTTTCTTTTAGCTATTTCTTCTGCCAGAAGAGTTTCTAAATTGTCTTCCCCCTTCTTGCAAGCCTCTTTATCTTATTTTTCACCAGGATAAGGCATTTTTAAGGACTAAATTTGATTTTCATCTTAAAGGGACACTAAACCCACATTTTTTCTTTTGTGATTCAGATAGAGCATGCAATTTTAAGCAACTTTCTAATTTATTCCCTATTATCAAATTTTCTTCATTCTCTTGGTATCTTTATTTGAAAAGCAAGAATATAAGTTTAGATGCCAGCCCATTTTTGGTGAACAACCTGGGTTGTTCTTGCCGATTGGTGGATAAATTCACCCACCAATAAACAAGTGCTGTCTAGGGTCTGAACTAAAAATTGGCTGGCTCCTTAGCTTAGATGCCTTCTTTTTCAAATAAAGATAGCAAGAGAACAAAGAAAAATTGATAATAGGAGTAAATTAGAAAGTTGCTTAAAATTGCATGCTCTATCTGAATCACAAAAGAAAAAAATGTGGGTTTAGTGTCCCTTTAAGACCAAAATCAAATTTAGTCCTTAAAAATGCTTTATCCTAGTGAAAAATAAGATAAGGAGGCTTGCAACAAGAGGGAATCCCGAAAGAAAAAATTTGGGTTCAGTGTCCCTTTTTAAGGTGGTTTCTTCAGATAATATAAATCAGGAAATTGTAGTTCCATCTCTTTGTCATAGTCCTCAAGATTCAAAAGAACCCTATATAATTTAGATGTAATGGGACTTAAAATTCTACTTATAAGCTACATGGTATTTTAGACAATCCTCTAGTTTTGTTTATTCATTTCTCTGGTTCACGCAAAGGCCAAAGCCATTTTTTTGGCTTCTTGGATAAAACTTTTGATTCACAAGGCTTACTTGGAGGTGGGAACGTCTCCCCAAAACACATTACAACCCATACTACCAGATCAGATTCCACGTCTTGGGCTTTCAAATATGAGGCTTCTATTGAACAAATTTGAAAGGCAGCAACATGGTCATCCTTACATCCTCCAGGACGCAGTGTCTTTAGATTGGGTGTCTGCCTTTCAAAACTGTTTTGTCCTGCCCAAATTAATCGTGGACTCCACAACTTGGGTATTAGTTCCCTGGAGTAATTTCTTCTGGACTTTCAACACTTTATGATAGAAAACAAAATGTATGCTTACCTGATAAATTTATTTCTTTCAAGGTGGTCCACGAGACTCGCCCAATTTAATTAAAAATACATTCTGTGGCATTTCTAGTTTGCAACTCTGTTTACCTGCTCTGACTTTTCATATCTTTCTTCTTCTCCTTGCTTGGCTATACTGTATGTCAAACTGGCTTACCAGAGAGGAGGGAGGGATTGAGTGTTTTTGGGAATCTTTGTCTCCTCCTACTGGCCAGGAGTTGAATCCCAGGAGTAATAGGTCGTGGACTCTCACCACCATGAAATAAATTAATTTATCAGTTAAGCATACCTTCGCAAAAGAAAACATTTGTGTTCAGTGTCCCTTTAAGCCAAGTGATGTTTTTGGCTGAAAAGAAAAGAACATTGTGAGTCAGCCTAGAAGCCTTCATAGCTGGAGAATACCATTAGAAAGCTTTGGATTAATTCCTTTCTTGACAAGGCCTTCCTTTAAAAATGTAACTATTGTAGACATTAATGCTAAGAGTTCTAAATAAAACTTACTAAAACTATACTAGCGATTTTCACCATTGCTGCCTGGTTTGTAAGTGCTTCCCACTTGCATTGTTAGTCTAGAATCAAAGGAGATAAGAGAATAGAGAGGCGCCTCATGTGTATATCAGTATGCCAATCAATCAGAATAAGAAAAGCCAAGTGGATACTCACATTTGGCCCAAGTTACTGGTAGATGCAGGCTGGTAACTTGAGGTGTACCAGCTAACCCTCTCCAGGCGTAGGTTGGTCACTGCAGGGGGATCCTGCCACACTGTGTGAGTTAAAGGTTGGATGCAGTGGTTGTAACTGCTCAAGAAGGTGATATACCAAGGTTTGTATAAAACAAGTTAGTTTATTAAAAACATCGACAAGCAATGGTTATAATGCAACGTGTTTCTCAGCCCCAGCATTGGCTGTTTCATCAGGCATACTCCACCTTCTAACTGTCAACCTATTTAAACTAAGCTTTAATCAATAGTTAGCAAGGACACACCCATAATGGGCGTGTGTGAGTGCATCCATTCCTAATTGATTAATTCACAACAAACAATAGACTTATAATGATCATGAATACAAAAATGCGATATACTATGCTGAACATAGTAATCTCAACCTAGTCATCAATTAGGAATGGATGCACTCACACACACCCATTATGGGTGTGTCCTTGCTAACTATTGGTTAATGTTTAGTTTAAATAGGTTGTCAGAAGGTGTATTTGCCTGATGAAACAGTGGACATGGATGGCGAGAGGCTAGCTTTTTGTTGTTTTCATGAACTGGTTAATCTTTCTCAAACAAAAATATTTCATATTGAACAGGGAAAAATTGACAGACCACCTGATACTGTACTGGACCATTTTAAAAAAAAATGGTCTAGATGATCCAGGGTAATGGTCGTCCTTAACAGGAGCTTCCAGACCAGTTTATTCAAGGGAAGTTTTACAAAATCAGCTTTCAGAATTTTGTAAAATAAAGAATTGTATCCTGTGGAAACATTATAGGTCTCTGTGATTCTCACTGCATGGGAGTAATTTAAACTTACTTCAATAGGTGCCTGGTCAAGCTATGTTACCAACACATTGCGGGGGGGGGGGGGGTAGTGTTACAGGAGATTGTGGATTCCTCATGGGAATGAGCAAGGCAAATAAAAGAAGGGGCTAAATGACCTCCTAATAGCAAACCATTATTTCCAAACACACAGTCATAGGTATAGATCAGAATACATAGCAGATATGTAGAAACCTCCATGTTCCCACAAAGTGATTCAGGTCAACATTGGATATTGTGTAGGGTTTGCCAGGGAGAACCTATTAGCTCCATAGAGTAGTGCTGTAGGGTACGGCACAAACCCTGAAGTAACATCCAAAATATCAAAAGAACAGCAGCACTCCAATCCAGTAAATAATTACCAATTTATTGCAGCATCAGCAAGACAACAGCAACATTTCGGACTTCATGTCCTTATTCATGCTATACATACATTATTGTATTTCCTCTCCACCTTATTAACCCTCAGTGAACACACCCACCTGAATACAATTATCAATCACATCTAGCACATGTAGAAATGTGTATACATTTTTCAACATAGTGAGTGTTCACTAATTACATATTACATTATCAAAACTAACACACAGATATTGGAGAAATCATCACATCTCAAATACCATGACTAATTTATAAAAATACTGACCGGTCATAATCTTTATTAATTCCCATTGGTATTAAAGAATTTAAGTGGAAAATCCAAAAGTATTCTCTCTGTTTGAGATATTGCTCTCTATCAACTTACTCGAAACCATAGTAATCATATTTTTTTGTCTGCGATTTAGCATGGTGGATAAGAGGGTATCTCCAGCTTTAGGTATCTCCTGGTCAAACCAACTTTTGATGAGATTGATGGTTGAAAGAACACAGCAAATAGCACCCCAGTCATGTGATGGGAGCGTCCTACGGACAATGGAAGTTATTTTTGCACCCCACATCCCTCCTGCAACCTGTTACTATATGGTAAATGCAGAAGGTGTGAGAGGGCTTGAAGGAATTGAATGAAGAAGAAAAAAAAAGACTTGAAAATATTAATAAGCATTTACATTGCCTACCTAGCTTGCAGCACCTTTAAGGATGGATCAGTTTTACCAGCTACCCTTTTCTGGAGACTTTTAAAGACTGTTTTATTTGTTCAGTGGGTAGTGAATCAATCATAGCACCTATTCTTTATATTATATTTATATTTTAGTAAGTGAAGAGAGATAAGCAAATGCAGATCTGTGGATTGTGTTATTGACATATGATGATCTAGTAAAAATAAATGTTATAAGCTACCTTTTTAATTCATAATGGAGTAAGTTTTTTTTCCCACCCCACTAATCCCTTACAACAACAGTATGCTTAAAATGACAGTAAATACTGAAATTTGTATATAAAATGTTTAGTTATGTATAATTAACTGTGCATTATACTTTAATTATTTATTTTGCCTCCTTTTCATGTAATTTATCTCTGAAAATTGAGCAATTTCTAATTCCCAGGACTTATACAGCACCCTGCTGATTTCTCAAGGCTAACTCTGATGCATAGATTTCCCTAACTGGCTTTATGAGATAACTGCTAAACAATGCACTCAATGCTAACATTTTAGCCGGGCTAGCCTTGTTGTCTGCCAACTAAACCCTAGATTGGCTCCTCCAAATAAGGAAAATTGTTGGTGGAGTTTGGCTATTGATAAATACATGCAGTAAAAAGGATGTTAATTTTTTTGAAAACGTTAAGACTTAGCTGATATATGTTGTTCTATAGCAACACAACAGAAATGTCTTGTAATTACAAGGTGTTTACTGTCCCTTTAAAGGAACATGAAATCTAATTTTTATTCATTTATGATGTAGTCAGAGCATACAATTTTAAAGGGACCATCTAGGGCATGTAATTTTAAACAACTTTCCAATTTACTTTTATCACCAATTTCTCTTGTTAAGTGTATCCAGTCCACGGATCATCCATTACTTATGGGATATATTCTCCTTCCCAATAGGAAGTTGCAAGAGTCCACCCACAGCAAAGCTGCTATATAGCTCCTCCCCTAACTGCCATTACCAGTCATTCTCTTGCAAGTCTCAACATAGATAGGAGGTCGTGAGAGTCTGTGGTTTTTTATACTTAGTTTATTTCTTCAATCAAAAGTTTGTTATTTTTAAATGGCACCGGAGTGTGCTGTTTATCTCAGGCAGTATTTGGAAGAAGAATCTGCCTGCGTTTTTTCTATGATCTTAGCAGACGTAACTAAGATCCAGTTGCTGTTCTCACACATTCTGAGGAGTAAGGTACTTCAGAGGGGGAATGGCGTGCAGGTTTTCCTGCAAATAAGGTATGTGCAGTAAAATATTTTTCTAAGGAATGGAATTGACTAAGAAAATACTGCTGATACCGAAGTAATGTAAGTACAGCCTTTAAATGCAGTGAAAGCGACTGGTACCAGGCTGATTGATAGAGATATATGCTAAGGTATGTGCAGTAATATATTTTTCTAAGGAATGGAATTGACTAAGAAAATACTGCTGATACCGAAGTAATGTAAGTAAAGCCTTAAATGCAGTGATAGCGACTGGATCAGGCTTATTAATAGACATACATACTCTTATAAGAATGTGTTTTAAAACGTTTGCTGGCATGTTTAATCGTTTTTTAACATATGTTTGGTGATAAAACTTATTGGGGCCTAATTTTTCCACATGGCTGGCTTAAATTTTGCATAGAAACAGTTATAGGAACGGTAATCCACAGCTCAGCTGTGGCAGTTTTGTTGTGTCTGTTTAAAAAAATGTCGTTTTTTTTTTTTTTTTTTTTTATCTGTTTTTTGCATTAAGGGGTTAATCATCCATTTGCAAGTGGGTGCAATGCTCTGTTAACTTATTACATGTACTGTAAAAATTTTGTTTGATTTACTGCCTTTTTTCACTGTTTTTCAAATTTTGACAAAATTTGTTTCTCTTAAAGGCACAGTAACGTTTGTTATATTTGCTTGTTAACTTGATTTAAAGTGTTTTCCAAGCTTACTAGTCTCTTTATTAGTTCTAACATGTCTAACATAGAGGAGGCTCTGTGTTTATTATGTTTAAAGCCATGGTGGAACCCCATTTTAGAATGTGTACCAGATGTACTGATTTCATGTTAAACAATAAAGATCATTTTTTGTATTTAAAAACATTATCACCAGAGGATTCTGTCGAGGGGGAAGTTATGCCGACTAACTCTCCCCACGTGTCAGACCCTTTGACTCCCGCTTTAGGGACTCACGCTCAAATGGCGCCAAGTACATCAAGGGCACCCATAGCGTTTATTTTACCAGAGGATTCTGTCGAGGAGGAAGTTATGCCGACTAACTCTCCCCACGTGTCAGACCCTTTGACTCCCGCTCCAGGGACTCACGCTCAAATGGCGCCAAGTATATCAATGGCGCCCATAGCGTTTATTTTACAAGACATGGCAAAGGTTGTGTATAATACACTGGCAGCAGTATTAGTCAGACTACCTGAAATTAAAGGAAAGCAAAACAGCTCTGGGGGTAGATACAGAGCATACAGACGCTTTAAGAACCATGTCTGATACTACCTCACAATATGCTTAGTCTGTGGGTGATATTTGTGACTCAGGGAAGATGATTTAACCTGATTCTGATATTTCTACATTTAAAATTTATGCTTGAGAACCTCCACTTGTTGCTCAGGGAGGCTTTAGCTGCTCTGAATGAATGTGTACAATCGCAGTGCCAGAGAAATTGTGTAGACTGGATAAATAATATGCAGTGCCGGTGTGTACTTATGTTTTTCCAATACCTAAAGAGGTTTACTAAAATTTTTCATAAGGAATGGGATAGACCAGGTGTGCCGTTCTCTTCCCCTCCTATTTTTTAGAAGAATGTTTTCTAATAGTTGCCACCACACGGGACTTATGGCAGACAGTTCCTAAGGTGGAGAGAAGAGTTTCCTCTGGCGAGGACTGTTGTGCTTTTTTAGATCCAATGGATAAAAAATGTTTATTCAACAAGGTTTTATCCTGCAGCCCCTTGCACGCATTGCTCCTGTCACTGCTGCTGCGGCGTTCTGGTTTGAGTCTCTTGATGAGGCTTTACAGGCTCCATTGGATGAATATATTTGACAAGCTTAGAGCACTTAAGCTAACCAATTCCTTTGTTTTCTGATGCCTTTGTTCCTTTGACTAGACTAACGGCTAAGAATTCTGTTTTTTACTATACTGGCGCGCAGAGCGCTATGGCTTATATCATGGTCAGCTGTCGTGACTTTAATAAATAAGCTACTTAACTTTCCTTCAAGGGGCAGACCCTATTCAGGCCTAGTTTGAAGGAGATTATTACTTATATCACTGGAGGAAAAGATCATGCCCTTCCTCAGGACAGGTCCAAATCAAGGGACAAAAAAGGCCTAATTTTCGTGCCTTTCGAAAATTCAAGGCAGGTGTGGCATCAACTTCCTCTAAGGCAAAATAAGAGGGAACTTTTGCTCAGTCCAAGGCGGTCTGGAGACAACCGGACCTGGAACAAAGATAAGCAGGTCAAGGAGCCTGCTGCTGCCTCTAAAACAGCATGAGGAACAGACCCCTATCTGGTAACGGATCCTATAGGGGGCAGACTTCATTCTTCGCCCAGGCGTGGGCAAGAGATGCCCAGGATCCCTGGGCATTGGAAATTATACCCCAGAGATATCTTCTGGATTTCAAAGCTTTCCCCCCCAAAAAAGGGGAGTTTTTGCCTTTCACATTTATCTGCAAACCAGATAAAGAAAGAGACATTCTTGCATTGTGTACGTGACCCATTCAGTTCCAATAGAGGAACAGGGACACAGTTTTCCTCAAATCGGTTTGTGGTTCCCAAGGAAAGGAAACCTTCAGACCTATTTTGGATCTAAAAGATCTTAAACAAATTCTTTAGAATTCTATCATTTAAGATGGAAACTATTCGTACCATCTTAACTATGATCCAGGAGAGTCAATAGAGGACTACAATGGATTTGAAGGATGCTTATCCTCACATTGCGATGCATAAAGATCACCATCGGTTTTTCAGGTTTGCCTTTCTAGACAGGCATTACCAGTTTGTAGCTCTTTCCTTTGGGTTAACTACAGCCCCTAGAATCTTTATGGAGGTTCTGGGGTCACTTTGGCGGTCCTTAGGCCGCGGGGCATAGAAGTGGCCCCTTATTTAGACGACATCCTGATACAGGCGTCAAACATCCAAGTTGCCAAGTCTCATACGGACGTAGTACTGGCATTTCTGAGATCGCATGGGTGGAAAGTGAACAAGGAAAGAGTTCTCTATCCCCAATATCAAGGGTTTCCCTCCTAGGGATTCTGATAGATTTTGTAGAAATTAAAATTTACCTGACGGAGTCCAGGTTGTCAAAGTTTCTAAATTTCTGCCGTGTTCTTCATTCCATCCGCGCCCTTTGGTGGCTCAGTACATGAATGTAATCGGCTTAATGGTAGCGGCAAGGGACATAGTACCGTTTGCACGCCTACATTTCAGACCACTGCAACTATGCATGCTCAGCCAGAGGAACGGGGATTACACAGATTTGTTCTCCTGTTAAATCCGGACCAAGAAACCAGAGATTCTCTTCTCTGGTGACTATCTCGGGTCCATCTGTCCAAGGGTATGACCTTCCGCAGGTCAGATGGGACAATTGTTACAACAGATGCCAGCCTTTTAGGTTGGGATACAGTCTGGAACTCCCTGAAGGCTCAGGGATAGTGGACTCAGGAGGAGACCCTCCTTCTAATGAATATTCTGGAACTGGGAGCGATATTCCATGCTCTTCAGACTTGGCCTCAGTTAGCAACTCTGAGGTACATCATATTTCAGTCGGACAATATCACGACTGTGGTTTACATCAACCATCAAGGGGGAACAGAAGTTCCCTAGCAATGTTAGAAGTCTTAAAATAATTCACTGGACAGAGACTCACTCTTGTCTAAAAGCTATCCCTATCCCAGGTGTTGAGAACTGGGAGGCAGATTTTCTAAGTCGTCAGACTTTTCATCCGGGGGAGTGGGAATTCCCTCCGGAGGGGTTTGCACAAGATCAAGCAGGAGAGTGCTTTGGTGCTTTTGACAGCGCCTGCGTGGCCACGCAGGACCTGGTATGCAGATCTGGTGGACATGTCATCCTTTCCACCACGGTCTCTGCTTCTGAGACAGGACCCTCTACCTCAGGGTCTTTTCAACCATCTAAATATAACTAATCTGAGATGGACTGCCTGGAGACAGAACGCTTGATGTTATCAAAGCATGGCTTCTCCGAGTCAGTAATTGATACCTTAATACAGGCATAAAAGCCTGTCTCTAGGAAAATTTAACATAAGATATGGTGTAAATATCTTATTGTTATGAATCCAAGGGTTACTCATGGAGTAAAGTCTGGATTCCCAGGATATTATCTTTTCTCCAAGATGATTTTGAGAAAAGGGTTGTCAGCTACTTCTTTAAAAGGACAGATTTCTACTCTGTCTATTCTTTTGCACAAGCGTCTGGCAGGTATTCTAGACGTTCAGGCATTTGGTCAGGCTTTGGTTAGAACCAAGCCTGTGGTTAAAAATGTTGCTCCGCCATGGAGCTTAAAGCTGGTTCTTAAGGTTCTTCAAGGAGTTCCATTTGAACCTTTTCATTCCATAGATATCAAACTTCTATCTTGGAAAGTTCCTTTTTGGTAGCTATTTCCTCGGCTCATAGAGTCTCCGAGTTATCTGCGTTGCAATGTGATTCTCCTTATCTGGTTCTCCGTACGGATAAGGTAGTCCTGTGTACCAACCTGGGTTTTTACCTAAGGTGGTATCTAACAAGAATATCACTCAAGAGATTGTTGTTCCATTCTTGTATCCTAATCCTTCTTCAAAGAAGGAACGTCTATTACACAATTTGGACGTGGTTCGTGTTTTAAAGTTTTACTTACAAGCTACTACAGATTTTCATCAAACATTCACCTTGTTTGTTGTCTATTCTGGACAGAGGAGAGGTCAAAGGACTTTAGCAACCTCTCTGTCTTTTTGGTTAAAAAGCATAATTCATTTAGCTTATGAGACTGCTGGACAGCAGCCTCCTGAAGGGATTACAGCTCATTCTACTAGAGCTGTGGTTTTCACTTGGGCCTTTTTTAAATGTGGCTTCTGTTGAACAGATTACAAGACGGAGTCTTGGTCTGCGTTTCATACTTTTTCAAATTTAACAAATTTGATACCTTGCTTCTTCGGAGGCTATTTTTGGGAGAAAGGGTTTTTTACAGGCAGTGGTAACTTCCGTTTAAGTACCTGCCTTGTCCCTCCCATCATCCGTGTACTTTAGCTTTGGTATTGGTATCCCATAAGTAATGGATTATCCGTGGACTGGATACACTTAACAAGAGAAAACATAATTTATGCTTACCTGATAAATTTATTTCTCTTGTGGTGTATCCAGTCCACGGCCCGCCCTGTCACTTTAAGGCAGGTAATTTTTCCATTAAACTACAGTCACCACTGCACCCTATGGTTTTCCTTTCTCTGCATGTTTTCAGTCGAATGAATGGCAGTTAGGGGAGGAGCTATATAGCAGCTTTGCTGTGGGTGGACTCTTGCAACTTCCTGTTGGGAAGGAGAATATATCCCATAAGTAATGGATGATCCGTGGACTGGATACACCACAAGAGAAATAAATTTATCAGGTAAGCATAAATTATGTTTTTGCTTTGTTCTTTTCTCTTGGTATTCTTAGTTTTGACAGTTTTTCACCACTAGAGGGTGTTAGTTCATGTGTGTCATATAGATAACATTGTGCTCATGCCCGTGGAGTTGCCTAGGAGTCAGCACTGATTGGCTAAAATGCAAGTCTGTCAAAATAACTGAAATAAGGGGGCAGTCTGCAGAGGCTTAGATAAAAGGTAATCACAGAGGTAAAAAGTATATTATTATAACAGCGTTGGTTATGCAAAACTGGGGAATGGGTAATAAAGGGATTATCTATCTTTTTAAACAATAACAATTCTGGTGTAGACTGTCCCTTTTAAATAACTTTCCAATTGACTTCTATGATCAAATTTGCTTAATTTACTTGGTATCCTTTGTTGAAGTTAAAGCAATACACATCTGGGAGCTACATAAATGCATTGGGTGAGCCAATGATGAGGCATATATATGCAGCCACCAATCAGCAGCTAGCGCCTAGTAGTGCCTTGTTTTCCTTCTACAAAGGATACCAAGAGAATTAAGCAAATTAGATAGTAGAAAAGAATTGCAAAGTTTTTTTTTTTAACATTGCACGCTCCATCGGAATCATGGAAGTTTCGTTTGACTTTACTCTCCCTGCTGCTGAGTATGTGATATGAATTGCTGAAGCTATACCTGTGAGGTACAGCCCAGTGGCCTCCACTTATAGAAATATCTGACTACCATTATAACATACAGTTTAGCACATGTAATGAGACTGTGCTACGTTTATTATGTGGCTGTAACAGCGCCACACGTTACACATATAGGGTTCAGTACAAAGTGAAAGGACAGACCAAATCCCCCAACACAAAACACAACTCCTTCATAAGAAGATGGTGCTGTAGGGCAGTTTTTCTGCACCTCTTCTGTAAGACCCTGATGCATACGCAGCATTAATCTTATATTGAATAACTGTCTGGCAAGTAAAGAGTATGCAAATATCCCCATATGTTTTGTTGCCTGAAATGATCTTTCATTTAACCAGTTTGGGATATTAATGCATTCAAGTTATTTTCAGTCCATTACTTTAGATTATCCCAACAATGTCCTTTTAAAGGGACAGCCTACTCCAGAATTTTTATTGTTTAAAAAGATAGATAATCCCTTTATTACCCATTCCCCAGTTTTGCATAACCAACACTGTTAAATTAATATACTTTTTACCTCTGTGATTACCTTGTATCTAAGTCTCTGCAGACTGCCCCCTTATTTCAGTTCTTTTGACAGACTTGCATTTTAGCCAATCAGTGCCCTCTCATAAGTAACTCCACAGGCGTGAGCACAATGTTATCTATATGGCACACGTGAACTAACGCTCTCTAGCAATGAAAAACTGTCAAATGCACTGAGATAAAAGGTGGCATTCAAAGGCTTAGAAATTAGCACATGAGCCTAACTAGGCTAGAGAACAAAGTTGTTTAAAAGTGCATTCCCTATCTGAATCATGAAGGTTTAATTTTGACTAGACTGTCCCTTTAATTATAAACTGATTGTTTTCTATTGTACAAATACGCTGTTTACATTTTATGTTTTTGTACTTTGCTAGTTTTTTTTTTTATCTCATATGTAAATATTCTAATGAGAAATATAGCTAATATGTAGTGCAGTGTTTTCTCCTAAATAAATGAAATATAGCAAAGATATTTTATGAGGCTTTTGGTCTTTATTTTCTACTTCTCTGTAAATATTCACAAAACCTCTAGTAACAGTTTATATAGCACCGCCATACAAACAGAAAGTCACTGGTAAAAACAGAAATCTATTTCTTGAATATGAATGTAGTTTTATTTGTAATTCAAAATTTCCTAAGAAATTGCTATTATCACCTTTTCTTCATTTCTTGTACAAATCATTTCAGGGGATGCTGTTGTGCTGAAAGTACATAAGTGTAATTTCTTCTGTTAAGTGTGATCAGTCCACGGGTCATCATTACTTCTGGGATATTACTCCTCCCCAACAGGAAGTGCAAGAGGATTCACCCAGCAGAGCTGCATATAGCTCCTCCCCTCTACGTCACTCCCAGTCATTCTCTTGCACCCAACGACTAGATAGGATGTGTGAGAGGACTATGGTGATTATACTTAGTTTTATATCTTCAATCAAAAGTTTGTTATTTTAAAATAGCACCGGAGTGTGTTATTACCTCTCTGGCAGAGTTTGAAGAAGAATCTACCAGAGTTTTGCTATGATTTTAGCCGGAGTAGTTAAGATCATATTGCTGTTCTCGGCCATCTGAGGAGTGAGGTAAACTTCAGATCAGGGGACAGCGGGCAGATGAATCTGCATAGAGGTATGTAGCAGTTTTTATTTTCTGACAATGGAATTGATGAGAAAATCCTGCCATACCGATATAATGTCATGTATGTATACTTTACACTTCAGTATTCTGGGGAATGGTACTTCACTAGAATTACACTGTAAGAAATACATAAAGCTGTTTAATAACTAGAGATTATGTTTAACGTTTTTGCTGGAATGTAAAATCGTTTTCATTTGCTGAGGTACTGTGTGAATCTGTTTTTCTGACAGTTTCTGTTCTCCCTCACTGCTGTGTGTGAGGGGGAGGGGCCGTTTTTTGGCGCTTTTTCTATGCATCAAATATTTCAGTCAGCAACTCATTGTATTCCCTGCATGATCCGGTTCATCTCTACAGAGCTCAGGGGTCTTCAAAACTTATTTTGAGGGAGGTAATTTCTCTCAGCAGAGCTGTGAGAATTATAGTTTGACTGAGATAAAAAACGTTTATTCTGTAATTTGTTTCCTGCTTTCAGAATTTGTTATCTTTGCTAATGGGATTAAACCTTTGCTAAAGTTGTGTTGTTTACAAGGATTGAGGCTATAACTGTTTCAATTTATTAATTTTCAACTGTCATAGATCTTCTGTGCTTCTTAAAGGCACAGTACATTTTAATATTATTCTAATTGAATTGTATTTCCAAGTTGCAAGTTTATTTGCTAGTGTGTTAAACATGTCTGATTCAGAGGATGATACCTGTGTCATTTGTTGCAATGCCAAAGTGGAGCCCAATAGAAATTTATGTACTAACTGTATTGATGCTACTTTAAATAAAAGTCAATCTGTACAAATTGAACAAATTTCACCAAACAACGAGGGGAGAGTTATGCCGACTAACTCGCCTCACGTGTCAGTACCTACATCTCCCGCTCAGAGGGAGGTGCGTGATATTGTAGCGCCGAGTACATCTGGGCGGCCATTACAAATCACATTACAGGATATGGCTACTGTTATGACTGAGGTTTTGGCTAAATTACCAGAACTAAGAGGTAAGCGTGATCACTCTGGGGTGAGAACAGAGTGCGCTGATAATATTAGGGCCATGTCAGACACTGCGTCACAGGTGGCAGAACATGAGGACGGAGAACTTCATTCTGTGGGTGACGGTTCTGATCCAAACAGACTGGATTCAGATATTTCAAATTTTAAATTTAAACTGGAAAACCTCCGTGTATTACTAGGGGAGGTGTTAGCGGCTCTGAATGATTGTAACACAGTTGCAATACCAGAGAAAATGTGTAGGTTGGATAAATATTTTGCGGTACCGACGAGTACTGAGGTTTTTCCTATACCTAAGAGACTTACTGAAATTGTTACTAAGGAGTGGGATAGACCCGGTGTGCCGTTCTCACCCCCTCCGATATTTAGAAAAATGTTTCCAATAGACGCCACCACAAGGGACTTATGGCAAACGGTCCCTAAGGTGGAGGGAGCAGTTTCTACCTTAGCTAAGCGTACCACTATCCCGGTGGAGGATAGCTGTGCTTTTTCAGATCCAATGGATAAAAAGTTAGAGGGTTACCTTAAGAAAATGTTTGTTCAACAAGGTTTTATATTGCAACCCCTTGCATGCATTGCGCCGATCACGGCTGCAGCGGCATTCTGGATTGAGTCTCTGGAAGAGAACATTGGTTCAGCTACTCTGGACGACATTACGGACAGGCTTAGAGTCCTTAAACTAGCTAATTCATTCATTTCGGAGGCCGTAGTACATCTTACTAAACTTACGGCGAAGAATTCAGGATTCGCCATTCAGGCACGCAGGGCGCTGTGGCTAAAATCCTGGTCAGCTGATGTTACTTCTAAGTCTAAATTGCTTAATATACCTTTCAAAGGGCAGACCTTATTCGGGCCCGGGTTGAAAGAGATTATCGCTGACATTACAGGAGGTAAAGGCCATGCCCTGCCTCAGGACAAAGCCAAAGCCAAGACTAGACAGTCTAATTTTCGTTCCTTTCGTAATTTCAAAGCAGGAGCAGCATCAACTTCCTCTGCACCAAAACAGGAAGGAGCTGTTGCTCGCTACAGACAAGGCTGGAAACCTAACCAGTCCTGGAACAAGGGCAAGCAGACTAGGAAACCTGCTGCTGCCCCTAAAACAGCATGAATTGAGGGCCCCCGATCCGGGATCGGATCTAGTGGGGGGCAGACTTTCTCTCTTCGCCCAGGCTTGGGCAAGAGATGTTCAGGATCCCTGGGCGCTAGAGATAATATCTCAGGGATACCTTCTGGACTTCAAATACTCTCCTCCAAGAGAGAGATTTCATCTGTCAAGATTGTCAACAATCCAGACAAAGAAAGAGGCGTTTCTACGCTGCGTACAAGAGCTCTTGTTAATGGGAGTAATCCATCCAGTTCCACGATCGGAACAGGGACAGGGGTTTTACTCAAATCTGTTTGTGGTTCCCAAAAAAGAGGGAACTTTCAGACCAATCCTGGACTTAAAGATCCTAAACAAATTCCTAAGAGTTCCATCGTTCAAGATGGAGACTATTCGGACAATTTTACCTATGATCCAAGAGGGTCAATACATGACCACTGTAGATTTAAAAGATGCTTACCTTCACATACCGATTCACAAAGATCATTATCGGTACCTAAGGTTTGCCTTCCTAGACAGGCATTACCAGTTTGTGGCTCTTCCATTCGGATTGGCTACAGCTCCAAGAATCTTCACAAAGGTTCTGGGTGCTCTTCTGGCGGTACTAAGACCGCGGGGAATCTCGGTAGCTCCATACCTAGACGACATTCTGATACAAGCTTCAAGCTTTCAAACTGCCAAGTCTCATACAGAGTTAGTGCTGGCATTTCTAAGGTCACATGGATGGAAGGTGAACAAAAAGAAAAGTTCACTCGTTCCACTCACAAGAGTTCCCTTCCTGGGGACTCTTATAGATTCTGTAGAAATGAAGATTTACCTGACAGAGGACAGGCTAACAAGACTTCAAAGTGCTTGCCGCACCCTTCATTCCATTCAACACCCGTCAGTGGCTCAATGCATGGAGGTAATCGGCTTAATGGTAGCGGCAATGGACATAGTACCCTTTGCACGCTTACACCTCAGACCACTGCAACTGTGCATGCTAAGTCAGTGGAATGGGGATTACTCAGACTTATCCCCTTCTCTGAATCTGGATCAAGAGACCAGAAATTCTCTTCTATGGTGGCTTTCTCGGCCACATCTGTCCAGGGGGATGCCATTCAGCAGACCAGACTGGACAATTGTAACAACAGAAACCAGCCTTCTAGGTTGGGGTGCCGTCTGGAATTCTCTGAAGGCTCAGGGACAATGGAGTCAGGAGGAGAGTCTCCTGCCAATAAACATTCTGGAATTGAGAGCAGTTCTCAATGCCCTCCTGGCTTGGCCCCAGTTGACAACTCGGGGGTTCATCAGGTTTCAGTCGGACAACATCACGACTGTAGCTTACATCAACCATCAGGGAGGGACAAGAAGCTCCCTAGCTATGATGGAAGTATCAAAGATAATTTGCTGGGCAGAGTCTCACTCTTGCCACCTGTCAGCAATCCACATCCCGGGAGTGGAGAACTGGGAGGCGGATTTCTTAAGTCGTCAGACTTTTCATCCGGGGGAGTGGGAACTTCATCCGGAGGTCTTTGCCCAAATACTTCGACGTTGGGGCAAACCAGAGATAGATCTCATGGCGTCTCGACAGAACGCCAAGCTTCCTCGTTACGGGTCCAGATCCAGGGATCCAGGAGCAGTCCTGATAGATGCTCTGACAGCACCTTGGGACTTCAGGATGGCTTACGTGTTTCCACCCTTCCCGTTGCTTCCTCGATTGATTGCCAGAATCAAACAAGAGAGAGCATCAGTGATTCTAATAGCACCTGCGTGGCCACGCAGGACTTGGTATGCAGACCTGGTGGACATGTCATCCTGTCCACCTTGGTCTCTACCTCTGAAACAGGACCTTCTGATACAGAGTCCCTTCAAACATCAAAATCTAACTTCTCTGAAGCTGACTGCTTGGAAATTGAACGCTTGATTTTATCAAGACGTGGATTTTCTGAGTCAGTTATTGATACCTTAATACAGGCTAGGAAACCTGTTACCAGAAAGATTTACCATAAGATATGGCGTAAATACCTATATTGGTGTGAATCCAAAGGTTACTCTTGGAGTAAGGTTAGGATTCCTAGGATATTGTCTTTTCTACAAGAAGGTTTAGAAAAGGGTTTATCTGCTAGTTCATTAAAGGGACAGATCTCAGCTCTGTCCATTCTGTTACACAAACGTCTGTCAGAAGTTCCTGACGTCCAGGCTTTTTGTCAGGCTTTGGCCAGAATTAAGCCTGTGTTTAAAACTGTTGCTCCACCATGGAGTTTAAACCTTGTTCTTAATGTTTTACAGGGCGTTCCGTTTGAACCCCTTCATTCCATTGATATAAAGTTGTTATCTTGGAAAGTTCTATTTTTAATGGCTATTTCCTCGGCTCGAAGAGTCTCTGAATTATCAGCCTTACATTGTGATTCTCCTTATTTGATTTTTCATTCGGATAAGGTAGTCCTGCGTACTAAACCTGGGTTCTTACCTAAGGTAGTTACTAACAGGAATATCAATCAAGAGATTGTTGTTCCTTCTTTATGCCCAAATCCTTCTTCAAAGAAGGAACGTCTACTGCACAACCTGGATGTAGTCCGTGCTCTAAAATTTTACTTACAGGCAACTAAGGAATTTCGACAAACGTCTTCTCTGTTTGTCATTTACTCTGGGCAGAGGAGAGGTCAAAAAGCTTCCGCTCCCTCTTTCTTTTTGGCTTCGTAGCATAATTCGTTTAGCTTATGAGACTGCTGGACAGCAGCCTCCTGAAAGAATTACAGCTCATTCTACTAGAGCTGTGGCTTCCACTTGGGCCTTCAAGAATGAGGCCTCTGTTGAACAGATTTGCAAGGCTGCAACTTGGTCTTCGCTTCATACTTTTTCCAAATTTTACAAATTTTACACTTTTGCTTCATCGGAGGCTATTTTTGGGAGAAAGGTTCTTCAGGCAGTGGTTCCTTCTGTATAAAGAGCCTGCCTATCCCTCCCGTCATCCGTGTACTTTTGCTTTGGTATTGGTATCCCAGAAGTAATGATGACCCGTGGACTGATCACACTTAACAGAAGAAAACATAATTTATGCTTACCTGATAAATTCCTTTCTTCTGTAGTGTGATCAGTCCACGGCCCGCCCTGTTTTTAAGGCAGGTAAATATTTTTTAATTTATACTCCAGTCACCACTTCACCCTTGGCTTTTCCTTTCTCGTTGGTCCTTGGTCGAATGACTGGGAGTGACGTAGAGGGGAGGAGCTATATGCAGCTCTGCTGGGTGAATCCTCTTGCACTTCCTGTTGGGGAGGAGTAATATCCCAGAAGTAATGATGACCCGTGGACTGATCACACTACAGAAGAAAGGAATTTATCAGGTAAGCATAAATTATGTTTTTATATCTTCAATCAAAAGTTTGTTATTTTAAAATAGCACCGGAGTGTGTTATTATCTCTCTGGCAGAGTTTGAAGAAGAATCTACCAGAGTTTTTGTTATGATTTTAGCCGGAGTAGTTAAGATCATATTGCTGTTTCTCGGCCATCTGAGGAGAGGTAAACTTCAGATCAGGGGACAGCGGGCAGATGAATCTGCATAGAGGTATGTAGCAGTTTTTATTTTCTGACAATGGAATTGATGAGAAAATCCTGCCATACCGATATAATGTCATGTATGTATACTTTACACTTCAGTATTCTGGGGAATGGTACTTCACTAGAATTACACTGTAAGAAATACATAAAGCTGTTTAATAACTAGAGATTATGTTTAACGTTTTTGCTGGAATGTAAAATCGTTTTCATTTACTGAGGTACTGAGTGAATAAATGTTTGGGCACTATTTTTCCACTTGGCAGTTGCTTAATCTGTTTTCTGACAGTTTCTGTTCTCCCTCACTGCTGTGTGTGAGGGGGAGGGGCCGTTTTTTGGCGCTTTTACTACGCATCAAATATTTCAGTCAGCAACTCATTGTATTCCCTGCATGATCCGGTTCATCTCTACAGAGCTCAGGGGTCTTCAAAACTTATTTTAAGGGAGGTAATTTCTCTCAGCAGAGCTGTGAGAATTATAGTTTGACTGAGATAAAAAACGTTTATTCTGTAATTTGTTTCCTGCTTTCAGAATTTGTTATCTTTGCTAATGGGATTAAACCTTTGCTAAAGTTGTGTTATTTACAAGGATTGAGGCTATAACTGTTTCAATTTATTAATTTTCAACTGTCATAGATCTTCTGTGCTTCTTAAAGGCACAGTACGTTTTAATATTATTCTAATTGAATTGTATTTCCAAGTTGCAAGTTTATTTGCTAGTGTGTTAAACATGTCTGATTCAGAGGATGATACCTGTGTCATTTGTTGCAATGCCAAAGTGGAGCCCAATAGAAATTTATGTACTAACTGTATTGATGCTACTTTAAATAAAAGTCAATCTGTACAAATTGAACAAATTTCACCAAACAACGAGGGGAGAGTTATGCCGACTAACTCGCCTCACGTGTCAGTACCTACATCTCCCGCTCAGAGGGAGGTGCGTGATATTGTAGCGCCGAGTACATCTGGGCGGCCATTACAAATCACATTACAGGATATGGCTACTGTTATGACTGAGGTTTTGGCTAAATTACCAGAACTAAGAGGTAAGCGTGATCACTCTGGGGTGAGAACAGAGTGCGCTGATAATATTAGGGCCATGTCAGACACTGCGTCACAGGTGGCAGAACATGAGGACGGAGAACTTCATTCTGTGGGTGACGGTTCTGATCCAAACAGACTGGATTCAGATATTTCAAATTTTAAATTTAAACTGGAAAACCTCCGTGTATTACTAGGGGAGGTGTTAGCGGCTCTGAATGATTGTAACACAGTTGCAATACCAGAGAAAATGTGTAGGTTGGATAAATATTTTGCGGTACCGACGAGTACTGAAGTTTTTCCTATACCTAAGAGACTTACTGAAATTGTTACTAAGGAGTGGGATAGACCCGGTGTGCCGTTCTCACCCCCTCCGATATTTAGAAAAATGTTTCCAATAGACGCCACCACAAGGGACTTATGGCAAACGGTCCCTAAGGTGGAGGGAGCAGTTTCTACCTTAGCTAAGCGTACCACTATCCCGGTGGAGGATAGCTGTGCTTTTTCAGATCCAATGGATAAAAAATTAGAGGGTTACCTTAAGAAAATGTTTGTTCAACAAGGTTTTATATTGCAACCCCTTGCATGCATTGCGCCGATCACGGCTGCAGCGGCATTCTGGATTGAGTCTCTGGAAGAGAACATTGGTTCAGCTACTCTGGACGACATTACGGACAGGCTTAGAGTCCTTAAACTAGCTAATTCATTTCGGAGGCCGTAGTACATCTTACTAAACTTACGGCGAAGAATTCAGGATTCGCCATTCAGGCACGCAGGGCGCTGTGGCTAAAATCCTGGTCAGCTGATGTTACTTCTAAGTCTAATTTGCTTAATATACCTTTCAAAGGGCAGACCTTATTCGGGCCCGGGTTGAAAGAGATTATCGCTGACATTACAGGAGGTAAAGGCCATGCCCTGCCTCAGGACAAAGCCAAAGCCAAGACTAGACAGTCTAATTTTCGTTCCTTTCGTAATTTCAAAGCAGGAGCAGCATCAACTTCCTCTGCACCAAAACAGGAAGGAGCTGTTGCTCGCTACAGACAAGGCTGGAAACCTAACCAGTCCTGGAACAAGGGCAAGCAGACTAGGAAACCTGCTGCTGCCCCTAAAACAGCATGAATTGAGGGCCCCCGATCCGGGATCGGATCTAGTGGGGGGCAGACTTTCTCTCTTCGCCCAGGCTTGGGCAAGAGATGTTCAGGATCCCTGGGCGCTAGAGATAATATCTCAGGGATACCTTCTGGACTTCAAATACTCTCCTCCAAGAGAGAGATTTCATCTGTCAAGATTGTCAACAATCCAGACAAAGAAAGAGGCGTTTCTACGCTGCGTACAAGAGCTCTTGTTAATGGGAGTAATCCATCCAGTTCCACGATCGGAACAGGGACAGGGGTTTTACTCAAATCTGTTTGTGGGTCCCAAAAAAGAGGGAACTTTCAGACCAATCCTGGACTTAAAGATCCTAAACAAATTCCTAAGAGTTCCATCGTTCAAGATGGAGACTATTCGGACAATTTTACCTATGATCCAAGAGGGTCAGTACATGACCACTGTAGATTTAAAAGATGCTTACCTTCACATACCGATTCACAAAGATCATTATCGGTACCTAAGGTTTGCCTTCCTAGACAGGCATTACCAGTTTGTGGCTCTTCCATTCGGATTGGCTACAGCTCCAAGAATCTTCACAAAGGTTCTGGGTGCTCTTCTGGCGGTACTAAGACCGCGGGGAATCTCGGTAGCTCCATACCTAGACGACATTCTGATACAAGCTTCAAGCTTTCAAACTGCCAAGTCTCATACAGAGTTAGTGCTGGCATTTCTAAGGTCACATGGATGGAAGGTGAACAAAAAGAAAAGTTCACTCGTTCCACTCACAAGAGTTCCCTTCCTGGGGACTCTTATAGATTCTGTAGAAATGAAGATTTACCTGACAGAGGACAGGCTAACAAGACTTCAAAGTGCTTGCCGCACCCTTCATTCCATTCAACACCCGTCAGTGGCTCAATGCATGGAGGTAATCGGCTTAATGGTAGCGGCAATGGACATAGTTCCCTTTGCACGCTTACACCTCAGACCACTGCAACTGTGCATGCTAAGTCAGTGGAATGGGGATTACTCAGACTTATCCCCTTCTCTGAATCTGGATCAAGAGACCAGAAATTCTCTTCTATGGTGGCTTTCTCGGCCACATCTGTCCAGGGGGATGCCATTCAGCAGACCAGACTGGACAATTGTAACAACAGACGCCAGCCTTCTAGGTTGGGGTGCCGTCTGGAATTCTCTGAAGGCTCAGGGACAATGGAGTCAGGAGGAGAGTCTCCTGCCAATAAACATTCTGGAATTGAGAGCAGTTCTCAATGCCCTCCTGGCTTGGCCCCAGTTGACAACTCGGGGGTTCATCAGGTTTCAGTCGGACAACATCACGACTGTAGCTTACATCAACCATCAGGGAGGGACAAGAAGCTCCCTAGCTATGATGGAAGTATCAAAGATAATTCGCTGGGCAGAGTCTCACTCTTGCCACCTGTCAGCAATCCACATCCCGGGAGTGGAGAACTGGGAGGCGGATTTCTTAAGTCGTCAGACTTTTCATCCGGGGGAGTGGGAACTTCATCCGGAGGTCTTTGCCCAAATACTTCGACGTTGGGGCAAACCAGAGATAGATCTCATGGCGTCTCGAAAGAACGCCAAGCTTCCTCGTTACGGGTCCAGATCCAGGGATCCAGGAGCAGTCCTGATAGATGCTCTGACAGCACCTTGGGACTTCAGGATGGCTTACGTGTTTCCACCCTTCCCGTTGCTTCCTCGATTGATTGCCAGAATCAAACAAGAGAGAGCATCAGTGATTCTAATAGCACCTGCGTGGCCACGCAGGACTTGGTATGCAGACCTGGTGGACATGTCATCCTGTCCACCTTGGTCTCTACCTCTGAAACAGGACCTTCTGATACAGGGTCCCTTCAAACATCAAAATCTAACTTCTCTGAAGCTGACTGCTTGGAAATTGAACGCTTGATTTTATCAAGACGTGGGTTTTCTGAGTCAGTTATTGATACCTTAATACAGGCTAGGAAACCTGTTACCAGAAAGATTTACCATAAGATATGGCGTAAATACCTATATTGGTGTGAATCCAAAGGTTACTCTTGGAGTAAGGTTAGGATTCCTAGGATATTGTCTTTTCTACAAGAAGGTTTAGAAAAGGGTTTATCTGCTAGTTCATTAAAGGGACAGATCTCAGCTCTGTCCATTCTGTTACACAAACGTCTGTCAGAAGTTCCTGACGTCCAGGCTTTTTGTCAGGCTTTGGCCAGGATTAAGCCTGTGTTTAAAACTGTTGCTCCACCATGGAGTTTAAACCTTGTTCTTAATGTTTTACAGGGCGTTCCGTTTGAACCCCTTCATTCCATTGATATAAAGTTATTATCTTGGAAAGTTCTATTTTTAATGGCTATTTCCTCGGCTCGAAGAGTCTCTGAATTATCAGCCTTACATTGTGATTCTCCTTATTTGATTTTTCATTCGGATAAGGTAGTCCTGCGTACTAAACCTGGGTTCTTACCTAAGGTAGTTACTAACAGGAATATCAATCAAGAGATTGTTGTTCCTTCTTTATGTCCAAATCCTTCTTCAAAGAAGGAACGTCTACTGCACAACCTGGATGTAGTCCGTGCTCTAAAATTTTACTTACAGGCAACTAAGGAATTTCGACAAACGTCTTCTCTGTTTGTCATTTACTCTGGGCAGAGGAGAGGTCAAAAAGCTTCCGCTACCTCTCTTTCTTTTTGGCTTCGTAGCATAATTCGTTTAGCTTATGAGACTGCTGGACAGCAGCCTCCTGAAAGAATTACAGCTCATTCTACTAGAGCTGTGGCTTCCACTTGGGCCTTCAAGAATGAGGCCTCTGTTGAACAGATTTGCAAGGCTGCAACTTGGTCTTCGCTTCATACTTTTTCCAAATTTTACAAATTTGACACTTTTGCTTCATCGGAGGCTATTTTTGGGAGAAAGGTTCTTCAGGCAGTGGTTCCTTCTGTATAAAGAGCCTGCCTATCCCTCCCGTCATCCGTGTACTTTTGCTTTGGTATTGGTATCCCAGAAGTAATGATGACCCGTGGACTGATCACACTTAACAGAAGAAAACATAATTTATGCTTACCTGATAAATTCCTTTCTTCTGTAGTGTGATCAGTCCACGGCCCGCCCTGTTTTTAAGGCAGGTAAATATTTTTTAATTTATACTCCAGTCACCACTTCACCCTTGGCTTTTCCTTTCTCGTTGGTCCTTGGTCGAATGACTGGGAGTGACGTAGAGGGGAGGAGCTATATGCAGCTCTGCTGGGTGAATCCTCTTGCACTTCCTGTTGGGGAGGAGTAATATCCCAGAAGTAATGATGACCCGTGGACTGATCACACTACAGAAGAAAGGAATTTATCAGGTAAGCATAAATTATGTTTTTCTGTATTTAAAGGTTTATTTTAAACATTGACAAATCTTGTGTTAGAAAAAAAAGTAGTAAAAGCTTGTGATAAAGTTGCTAGGTGGAGACTACATCACACATTACATTAAAGGGCCATAATACCCAAATGTTGAAACACTTTAAAGTGATTCAGTATAGCTGTAAAAAGCTGACTAGAAAATATCACCCGAGCATCTCTATGTACAAAAGAAAGATATTTTACCTCAAAAGTTCCTCAGTAGCCACATCCCATTGTAAAGGACTTCTAAGCAACAAATCAGTATGTCTGTCCCGGGACAGCTAAGGGAGTGAGCTTACGTGCACACTCCTCTTATTTCCCTATTCAGTGTAAGGAAGTTTACAATGAAATCTCATGAGAGTTAAGTGAAATCTCATGAGATCACAGTAAAAGAGTTCATGACCTCAGCACTGTTGATGCTGATTGGCTGCTGTTCGTTTCTTCATTTTTTTATTTATTTATTTTTTACCTGCAGCTGGGCAGCAGCTGAGTATAACTTTTTACACATAACTTACTCTGCTGAGCTAAGAAAATTGTAAGGTAAAATATCTTCCTTTTTTTTTACATAGAGATGCTCAGGTGATATTTTCCTGTCAGCTTTTTACAGTTACACTGCATCAGTTTCAAGTTATTTAGCATATGAGTATTATGTCCCTTTAAGGGAGTGGAGCCAATAAACATGGAACAGTTTTATAATGAGCGTAATAAAATAAACCAGGAAACTGTATATAAAAAAGTAAACGACATGTATTGCTAGAAAACTATAAAGTTATTTAGGTAGCTCAATTCATTTTTATTGATGACATTTCCTAATCCCCGATTGTATATATGCACCAGTCGTATGCCTCCATTATCAACCTCCCTAGCTGCCCGCTCATTTGTCAATTGGCATTAATAGGAAAACTGAAATCAACAATGTTTTTTATACATATACAATTAAAATCCAGTGCTTCTTTGCTAATAGTTTGGAGTCTTAAAGGGAAATTCTGATGTGCTCTGAGGTCCGGAGGAGAACTCTGCCTGTTCAGCTTAGAAGCAATAATGTTCCCAAGTGGGTCTTTATTTGTGTTGTGTTTTGGGGGTTATACATATAGCTAACAAGCTGTAATCTATTTTAAGCATGTACTTTTTGCATCATCATGTCCCATTCAAAATACAAATATGAAACCAGCTCTAATTGTAGATTCCTGCAGTTTATGATTACAAATCTTAGGCCAGGTTGTTTTTTTTTTCATAAAAAAAACCAAAACATTTTTATATCAATGTATTTTCATTTTCTTACTAATCAGCATATTGCAGCTTTGTTATCTCGTGCCCATTAAATAACTAAACACATTTGTACAAAGTTTAATCATTTCTACACACTCATTTCTTGTTCAAAATTAGTTAAAAATTTTGTTTTAGAAACAACTTTAAAGTTATGTGTTTTTAGCCAACCACTGTTTACGTAGTATTTCTATTAAACATGTAATTGTAATGATAAAAAAGCCCATTAATGATAAATAAAGCTTAACATTTAAATTTCTGTAAAAATTTACTATGTTATCCTAATGTATGAAAAGAAATCAAAGTATGCAAAAAAAAATATGAGTTTGTTTTATTACTGGAACATCCGGATGAATTTTAAATACCTTATTTCGGATAAATTACTAAAATGTGGATACAATATAAGTATAAAAACATCCTTAAAGTTGTTCCCTTTTTATTGTTTGCTTTTATTTTAAAGGCTTTCAATTACTTGTATATTTTAAGAATATAAATATGCATCTTTTTTAACAAAAATAACATTATTTTTAAAGATTCCCTCCTAAAACAAATTAATGTAAAATTCAAACAAACTTTACATTCTTAAATGTATATGGAAACACAATTTGTTGCTATTTAATATATTCTGCGGTGAGGTGATTTGATTCCACTAATCTGGACATTTATGGTGATACCTAAAATAATTTTACAGCACCTTTAGCTCATTAATCCATTAATTAGCTTTTATTGAAAGGTTTTTTCTTTCAATTGTGAAAGGCATTGTAATCTCTAATTAAATGTTTAAAGGAACATTGAACCCAAATTTTCTTTTGTGATTCAGATAGATCATATAATTTTAAGCAACGTTATAATTTACTCCTATTATCAATTTTCTTCGTTCTCTTGCTATGTTTATTTGAAAAAGAAAGTTCAGTACCTTGGACAGCACTTGTTTATTGGTGGATGAATGTATCCACCAATCTTCAAGAACAACCCAGGTTGTTCACCAAAATGGGCTGGCATCTAAACTTACATTCTTCCTTTTCAAATAAAGATACCAAGAGAATGAAGAACATTTGCTAATAGGAGTAAATTAGAAAGTTGCTTAAAATTGCATGCTCTATCTGAATCACAAAAGAAAACATTTGGGTTCAGTATATATATGAAAATTATGTTTTCTTTCCTAAGATATGGAGAGTCCACAATGTCATTCAATTACTAATGGGAATATCACTCCTGGCCAGCAGGAGGAGGCAAAGAGCACCCCTGCCAAGCGCCACTCCCCCACCCATAATCACCAGTCATTCTCTTTGCCTCTGTCAATGAAGGAAGTGAAGTTTTGGTGTCTGAAGAATTGAATCCTTTTTCGGGTACTTTTCCCTGCAAGCAAGGTTTTCTTAAGAGTCCACAGCTGCATTCATTACTTTTGGGAAATAAGAACCTGGCCACCAGGAGGAGGCAAAGACAACCCAGCCAAAGGCTTAAATACTCCTCCCATCCCCCTCATCCCCCAGTTCTTCTTTGCCTTTCGTCCCAAGAGGATGGCAGAGAAGTGTCAGAATTTTTTTATTTTCCTCAAGCAATCGGCGTTGTTGAACTTCGCTTCACTGCCTGCTTTCTTCTCTCAAGTCCATGGCGGAGGCAATGCTACTATTCGTCACACTTGAAGGGCCGTGTTCCTGTTCCATGGCGTAGATTCCAGTCAGATCGTTTAATTTTACTTTATTTGCAATGTATTGTAATATGAATGTTTCCCGAGAGGCTACTACCTTGCGGGTCTAACTATACATAAGGGTCTCAGTGAGTCTCTTTTAATATCTTGGAATCGAGGGTTAATATCTCCTGAGGGGGGTTATTGAACAGGGGGGTTTATAATCATGTTTGTTATGTGATTTAACCTGCTTATGTGCGATGTTTACTGGGCTTGTGGTTGGAACCTTGAGGCCTTTGGAAGTGACGCGGCCTTTCGGTTGGGCGTGCTTGTTTGGACTGTACGGTTAACCTCGTGTTCGGGCGTGGATACGTTCCGTTGTTCCATTTCCACATTCCTGACCCCGTGGCAAAGAACATTTTCTAGTCCCCAGGGGTCTGGTCATAGGAGGTGGTGAGTGCCCCAGCCATTGGGGGTGTCATTTTAGTTTTCACTACTTTAGTCCATATTTAAATATCCTCTATCCAGTTATGAAGGATTCTGATGCTGAGACTGTGTTAATTTCATAATCAGTTGCAGAGGATTCTGATACTGAGAATATTTTGATTTCAGATTCAGTGTCCGGTGATGAATCTGGAGGGGCCTCGTTGCCATTTCAGAGCGCCTGGTTCCTCGGGCTCGGGGAATCAAGAGACTGCTGAGCCATCCGCTTCTGGGGGTCCTGTCCTCCGAGAGGCGAGTTCCCTACCAAATCATACTTCTGCACAAGCGGGTAACCCAGTTTATGGTTCCTCCATGTGGGGTGGCGTGTTTCCCCCAGAGATTGCAGCACGTTTTCCCTTCCACATAATGTTGGCGATTGTCTGCAGAGTCCAGATGTTTTTCTGAGAATTTGCTCGTGGCCTATTGTCCCGGGCCTTCTGTCTTGGGGAGGGCCTCTACAGTTCCCTGCGGGGGTATCTGTCCCTGAGTGTTGTGCCTTCCGTTACAGGATTGCGCGCCTTGGCGCGTTGCTCAGACAGGTTTTTCAGTTATTGAATGACCCTATCGTTACCAGATACGGGGAATTTCAGTCTGATTCGAATGGTGCACCTTATTAGACATATGGGGATGAAGTAATCTCCTGATTGTCATTTGTTTGAGTTCTTTCCAGTTTTGTGTGATAGGGCTCCATTTAGCTGGTCCTGCGGGTAGGCCTGTGTCTTTTTGGGCGTTAACCTCCGGGTTGCCTTTTATTTATATTTGATGGGATGTCTTTTATTTGTTTTTGTTTCCTTCACGAACCTTCTGGGATTGAAACTCTTTATTACTTCTTTGGAAGTTGTTGGACATGTTAGTCCTCTGTTCAAAATGTATTTTTTCAGTTTTTTCCCCTACGAGGGAGTATTTACGCAGCTTGCCGGTTGGGACCCTAGGTGCAGGCTGGTCCTGTCGGGTTTGTTTGGTCTTATGGCTGGTTTGGTAGAAGCGCTGAGTGCTAAGGTTATCATTGTTTTTTTATGTTCAACTAAGCATTCAAGAGGACCTGTGGGTCCGTGAGGTGGGAAGGATTGTTTCAGTCCTTATAGCCTTCAGTCCTAGATGACCGGGCAGGGGAGTTTTTCCGCTGCATCAATATCTGACATATGATTTCATCAGAACTTAGGGTTTCCTCCCCCATGTGGTGGAGGGTGGGAGGGCTTAATGCCCCTTACCGCTATTAAGCGATTTGGCCTTCATTTTTTAGGCCTCTGGTTTTGTCCTTTTGGGCTTGATCCAACAGCTTGTACAGGATAGCTGTCTAGCATACGGAAGGTTTGCCGTTTAAAACCTGTTGCAGCTCTTGACACCTTGTAGGTGTACGTGTAAGCTGTTTCTAGTGTATCTAGATGCAGCTCTTACTCTTGACTGAATTATAAGAGGCCTTTGGGTCTTCTTGTATTGCTTCCGGTTGAGTGGATCTCCTTTTAGGGATCTGTGTTTCCGGGTGATGGTTGTTCCCTGCGGGGGCTTTTGTTTGGTTTGGGGTATTCCGGAGCTGGGGAGGCTTAGTGCCTTCCCTTCCTTGTGTCCTCTGCTTGTGTTAGGGAGACTAGTCCTGTTAGTAGGATTTTTTGGACCTCAAGGTATCCCTTGGTCATCCTGAAGCTCTGAGAAGTATCTTCATATGATTTCTAGCCTTGCTCCTTGGAGCATTGGACTTTAGCTAGGGGTGGTTCCTTCATTTGGTTGGGGCTTTCGAGTTCTCTCGTTATCTGGATTTTCTGGATATGCATCCATACCCGTGCGTCTGGCTTTTGGCCAGTTGGGGTGTTTAGTTTTAGGGTAAGGTTTGCCTGAACTATTGGGTACCCGGACCTGTTTTTTATCCCTGAGACTCCCGGTTGCTGAAGCTTCGCTTGGCCTTTTTACTGACCCAGTCTGGGTGGTTTTGGTATCTTAGATCTCAGAGCTGGCCGGGGTGTTCCATGGTAGTGGTAACTTGGGCTGTGTCCTTGCTCCATCTACCTAACCTGATCATGGTTGGCCAGGTTTTCTGCATATTTTTTACTCTTTGTCACAGAGTAGCCCATGTCATCTGGTGGTTAGCCGTGTGGCTTGAGCCTCAAGGGTGGTTGGTTCATACCCAGCTGCTGGCGTGGGATGTCCAATTTTCTGGTGCGCCTTAGGGTTGCATTCCCCTGGTCAGCTTGCCAGTGATCCCGTGGATTCCCTGCTCTGCAGGCGAATGGGTTGGCTGTGCCTTGGCTCGGCAAGCTACTTGTAGGGGGGTCCTTTTCTAGGACATCTTATTCGGAATTTCTCTTCCCATTAGCCGGTGCCTTCGGGCCTTGAGGACAGTTGTTGCCCTTCCGTCACCATCCCTTTTCTTTAGGGGATATTCTCCGCTCTATGGAGAGAGAGTCCTTGCTGGCTCCAAGCAGACTTGTTAGGCCTTTATTTATTTTATTTAATAGGATCCTTATGTCTATGGCCTTGTTGTCTGTTTCAGAGTCGGGTTGTAATTGTGCTCTGTGGGGATGGCTGTGCTATCCTTAAACTCGTTCCTGTACCTGTTTCGGGATTCTTTGTTTCCCTGTCTTGGATCCCTGAGGCTGGGTTGGTCCAGCTGAGTGTGGGTTTGCAGGTCAGGATGGCCGAGCGGTCTAAGAAACTGTGTTTGTACAGTCTCCTCTGGATGTGTGAGCTTTGTTGAGTCTATCCTGTTAGCTTAGTCTGCTAGGTTATAGATTTTCCTTTCAACATGCTCCATTGATTAGAAGAGGGTTTACTCTTCCTTCGGGTTCTTAGGGTATACTCTTCTTCTCGGTTAATAACCTTTCGGTTTCCTTGGTTCTCCTTTGCCTTGTTCCCTTGGGGGTTTTAGCTGGTGTCTCGTTCATTTGTGGAGATGAGCGTTGGGGGACCGTTTGTTGGCGACGGTGTCTCCTGGAGGACTGTTAGCTTAGTCGAGTCCGTTTGCGGTCTCTAGTTTGGCTTCTGGACTAACTGCGAGTCAGTGTCATTGGGGCTTATCCTATTAAAATTTTCTCGGCTTCGGAGCGGGTTTTTTATTGGGTTGAGGTTCTAGCCTGGTGCCCTCAGTATGAGCCGCCTATTGTACCCTCCCGTCTTGGCATTCAGTGTCCTCTATAGCTTGGGTATTGTTTTCCCAAAAGTAATGAATGCAGCTGTGGACTATTTCCATTTAAGAAGAAAAACATAAATTATGCTTACCTGATCATTTCCTTTTCTTCTGATGGAAAGTGTCCACAGCTCCCCACCCATAATTTTATGTGGGGCGTCCTTATATTCTTCTGGCACCTTTCACCCTGATATTTCTTCTACTGTTCCTCGGCAGAATGACTGGGGGATGAGGGGAGTGGGAGGAGTATTTAAGCTTTTGGCTGGGTTGTCTTTGCCTCCTCCTGGTGGCCAGGTTCTTTTTCCCCAAAAGTAATGAATGCAGCTGTGGACTCTTTCCATCAGAAGAAAAGGAAATTATCAGTTAAGCATAATTTATGTTTTTGGGTCCACGTTAATCTCTTCAGTAGAGTAGTGGTTGTTTTTAAGCAGTTAGGAAGTTGTGAGGTGGTCCTTACTTTGTTTCCTAACATATTGCTGCCCTTGTTATAGAAAGCCAGAGTTAGTTACTCTGTTCTTTCTTTTTTTCTACAGGTCTCTGTAAGGAGTATGTGTCCTTTAACACTTTGTGAGCTGTCTTCCTGCCAGACAGCTAGATTGCAGGTAAGTGCTTTTGTCTTCTAGTTATTGGGGACTTGCACCTAGAACATTTTTCTCTGAAACTTTAAATCCTTAATGTAGGATTTTATTATGGTAGTGGGCAGGCACTAATTTATGTGATTTGGAGACTTGAGGGTTAATTTATTTCATGGTATGGAAGAAGTTAACCTATTTTTCTTTTATGGCTCTTGTTTTATTTAATAATGGTGTTTATAAACAATGTGGCTGTTTGTTTTTAAACGTTTAGACTGACCTTTTTTTTTCTTTTTCAAAAACTGCAGTTTCTTTCATGTAATTGGCAAGAGTCCATGAGCTAGTGACGTATGGGATATACAATCCTACCAGGAGGGGCAAAGTTTCCCAAACCTCAATATGCCTACAAATACACCCCTCACCACACCCACAATTCAGTTTTACAAACTTTGCCATCCTATGGAGGTGGTGAAGTAAATTTGTGGTGAAGTAAGTTTGTGCTAAGATTTTTACATTGATATGCGCTTCTTAGCATTTTGAAGCCTGATTCCTCTCAGAGTACAGTGAATGTCAGAGGGTTGTGAAGAGAGTATCGCCTATTGATTTTAACGTTTTCCTCACGGGAAATCTTTTCAAAGGTTCTCTGTTATCGGTCGTAGAGATTCATCTCCTACCTCCCTTTTCAGATCGACGATATACTCTCATATTCCATTACCTCTACTGTTACTGTTTCAGTACTGGTTTGGCTATCTGCTATATGTGGATGGGTGTCTTTCGGTAAGTATGTTTTCATTACTTAAGACACTTTCAGCTATGGTTTGGCACTTTATGTATTAATATAAAGTTCTAAATATATGTATTGTATTTATGTATATTTCCTTTTGCAGACTTTCAGTTTAAAAATTGGGAAAACATATTTAGGAAGTTACTTTTTTCTTACCTGGGGTATAGTCTTTTTTCAAATTGACTGTTTTTTCATTAATTTTCGCAGGCAAAATTAGGCTCTCGAGGTCGCAAAATGCTGATATTTATTGCGTCATTCTTGGCGCAATAATTTTTTTGGCGTGAAGGTGTCGCAAATTTGTAATTTCCGGCATCTTAGTTGACGCCGGGTTTCCTTGCACAAGGTTGCGTCTGCCATGACGTGAGTTGCGTCATTTTCGGATGTTAGCGCCAAAAAAAATCATTTTGCATTGTGCGTCATACATACCCGCCAAATAATTTCATTATTTAAAACCCCCTTCCTATATGCCTCTTGCCTTTTCCTATACTCAGAGGGCTATGCTGTTTGCATTTTTTTCCCATTCCTGAAACTGCCATAAGGAAATTGATAATTTTGCTTTATATGTTGTTTTTTTCTCTTACATTTGCAAGATGTCTTAATCTGATCCTGTCTCAGAAACCACTGTTGGAACCCTGCTGCCTGATAACAGTTCTACCAAAGCTAAGTGTATCTGTTGTAAATTAGTGGAGATTATATCTCCAGCTGTGGTATGTAATAGTTGTCATAATAAGCTTTTACAAGCAGAGAATGTATCCATCAGTACTAGTACAATGCCTGTTGTTCCTTCAACATCTAATGTACATGATATCCCTGTGAATATAAAAGATTGTATTGCTGATGCGATTCAGAAGGCTTTGGGGCCTAGTTATCAAGCCGTCAACCTCAAATACGCTGGAATTCCGCAGCGTATTTGTGGCGAGGCTGATTCGCCTTAGTTATCAAAGGCTAGAGACCGGCAAAAGTAGAATTTTGTGACGTAAACTTCGATCTGCCGGACTCAGTCCGACACAGATCGATTCTTACGTCACTCCAGATGTTCCGCACACAAGTACGGCACAATCTGACTACTTTTGCTAGTTATCAAAAAAACTAGCAGGTACGCTCGGGACTTTTCCGGCCCAGCGTACCTGGTTTTCAAACCGCCACCCTGGAGGCGGCGGATCCCATAGGAATCAATGGGAGTCTGACCATAGCGAAAGTACAAGTTCGCTGCTGCCAGACATCCCATTGATTCCTATGGGAGATGTCTGCACCTAACACCCTAACATGTACCCCGAGTCTAAACACCACTAATCTGTCCCCCCTACACCGCCGCAACTAAATAAAGTTATTACCCCCTAAACCGCCGCTCCCGGAGCCCACCGCAAGCTACTCTATTCATATTAACCCCTAAACCGCCGCTCCCGGAGCCCACCGCAACTATAATATATGTATTAACCCCTAAACCGGAGCCCACCGCAACTATAATATATGTATTAACCCGTAAACCGCCGCTCCCGGACCCTGCCGCAACCTATATTAAATTTATTAACCCCTAATCTGCCCCCCCTACACCGTCGCCACCTATAATACATTTATTAACCCCTATCCTGCCCCCCACTACACCGCCGCCACTGTAATAAATTTATTAACCCCTAAACCTAACACTAACCCTAACACCCCCTAACTAAAATATTAATTAAATAAATCTAAATAATATTTCTATTATGAACTAAATGAATCCTATTTAAAACTAAATACTTACCTTTAAAATAAACCCTAATATAGCTACAATATAAATAATAATTATATTGTAGCTATCTTAGGATTTATTTTTATTTTACAGGCATCTTTCAATTTATTTTAACTAGGTACAATAGCTATTAAATAGTTATTAACTATTTAATAGCTTACCTAGCTAAAATAAAGAAAAATTTACCTGTAAAATAAAAACTAACTTAAGTTACAATTACACCTAACACTACACTATACTTTAATAAATTATTCCTATTTAAAACTAAATACTTACCTGTAAAATAAACCCTAAGATAGCTACAATGTAATTAATAATTACATTGTAGCTATTTTAGGAATTATATTTATTTTACAGGTAACTTTGTATTTATTTTAGCTAGTTAGAATAGTTATTAAATAGTTATTAACTATTTAATAACTACCTAGCTAAAAGAAATACAAAATTACCTGTAAAATAAATCCTAACCTAAGTTACAATTAAACCTAACACTACACTATCATTAAATTAATTAAATAAATTAACTACAAATAACTACAATTAAATACAATTACATAAACTAACTAAAGTACAAAAAAAAGCTAAGTTACAAAAAATAAAAAAAATAGGTTACAAACATTTAAAAAATATTACAACAATTTTAAGCTACTTACACCTAATCTAAGCCCCCTAATAAAATAACAAACCCCCCCAAAATAAAAAAAAATGCCCTACCCTATTCTAAATTAAAAAAGTTCAAAGCTCTTTTACCTTACCAGCCCTTAAAAGGGCCATTTGTGGGGCATGCCCCAAAGAATTCAGCTCTTTTGCCTGTAAAAGAAAAATACAAACCCCCCCCCAACATTAAAACCCACCACCCACATACCCCTAATCTAACCCAAACCCCCCTTAAAATGGAACCGAAGAGGAGACCCGGAGCGGCAGAAGTTATCCTCCAAGCGGCGCAGAAGAAATCTTCCATCCGATGAAGTGATCCTCCAAGCGGCGCTGAAGAAGTCTTCCATCTGGGCGATGTCATCTTCCAAGAGGCGCTGAAGAAGTCTTCTATCCGGGTGATGTCATCTTCCAAGCGGGGTCTTCTTCATCCCGCCGACGCGGAATATCCTTCTTTACCGACGGATTACCGACGAATGAAGGCTCCTATAAGGGACGTCATCCAACATGGCGTCCCTTCAATTCTGATTGGCTGATAGGATTCTATCAGCCAATCGGAATTAAGGTAGGAAAAATCTGATTGGCTGATTGAATCAGCCAATCAGATTCAAGTTCAATCCGATTGGCTGATCCAATCAGCCAATCAGATTGAGCTCGCATTCTATTGGCTGATCGGAACAGCCAATAGAATGCAAGCTCAATCTGATTGGCTGATTGGATCAGCCAATCGGATTGAACTTGAATCTGATTGGCTGATTCAATCAGCCAATCAGATTTTTCCTACCTTAATTCCGATTGGCTGATAGAATCCTATCAGCCAATAGGAATTGAAGGGACGCCATCTTGGATGACGTCCCTTAAAGGAGCCTTCATTCGTCGGTAGTCCGTCGGGAAAGAAGGATGTACCGCGTCGGCGGGATGAAGATTGAAGACCCCTCTTGGAAGCAGTGTTAATTTTGACGGCAAATTTCAATTTAGTCTTAGTTTTAGTCTTTTGACTAAAATGCCATTTTAGTTTTAGTCGTATTTTAGTCATCTGAATTGTTTTAGTCTAGTTTTAGTCGACTGAATCTCCAGTAGATTTTAGTCGACTAAATCTCCAGTAGATTTTAGTTGACTAAAATCTAAGGGGTTTAGTTAAAGTGTAATGCATTATTTAAGCACTTATCTATAATTTGCAAACTGATTATATACTCCAGGAGTAAACATAACACCTGTTAATATTTATGGTATTAAGGTTTAAACATGCAATACAGACACAAATTTAGCCGTTGTGATAGGTAACATCTTTATTAAACTTAAAATTAAATAAAACCAAGTTTCATAAACAAACAGACGTGCAACTTTAAAATATAAAAAAACAAAACTGTAAACTGTATTGGCTGTATTGAACATATTACCCAATATAAAAACTTTAACAGTTCTCTGTTAATAATTAAAAAAAGAATCAAGTAACTCAACACAGCAAAAAGTTTCTGCAGCTAGCACAGGCACAGCATAACTTAAACCATTATTCGTGGGTTATGCTTATTTCTATAGGAAGAATCAATTGATTGTTCACAGATTTGAAACATTTTCGGCAACAATATTAGCACTGCTCTAGAACTTCCAAACTCATTATATACTCCTGGAGTAAAGGTTTATTAACCTGTTTCTATTTATGGTATTAAGGTTTGAACATGCAATACAAATTTAACAGATTTAACTGTTGTGGTATATAACATGTCTTTATATATCTTAAAATTTAATAAAATGAAGTTTTGTAAATTTTACAAAAGAGCAGTAATTGGATATGGATTGATTATAACACCTTGCATAAAATGTTTTTGTCAGCAAATTTTGATTTAGTTTTAGTCATAGTCTTTTGACTAAAATGTCATTGTGATTTAGTTTTAGTCATAGTCTTTTGACTAAAATGTCATTTTAGTTTTAGTCGTATTTTAGTCATCAGAATTTCTTTAGTTTTATAGTCATTTTAGTCTAGTTTTAGTCGACAAAATTAACACTGCTTGGAAGATGACATCGCCCGGATAGAAGACTTCTTCAGCGCCTCTTAGAAGATGACATCGCCCGGATGGAAGACTTCTTCAGCGCCGCTTGGAGGATCACTTCATCGGATGGAAGATTTCTTCAGCACCGCTTGGAGGATAACTTCTGCCGCTCCGGGTCTCCTCTTCGGTTCCATCGCTGCTTGGCTGAGTGAAGACGACTCAAGGTAGGATGATCTTCAGGGGATTAGTGTTAGGTTATTTTAAGGGGGGTTTGGGTTAGATTAGGGGTATGTGGGTGGTGGGTTTTAATGTTGGGGGGGTTGTATTTTTCTTTTACAGGCAAAAGAGCTGAATTCTTTGGGGCATGCCCCACAAATGGCCCTTTTAAGGGCTGGTAAGGTAAAAGAGCTTTGAACTTTTTTTATTATTTTATTAGGGGGCTTAGATTAGGTGTAAGTAGCTTAAAATTGTTGTAATATTTTTTAAATGTTTGTAACCTTTTTTTTTTGTACTTTAGTTAGTTTATGTAATTGTATTTAATTGTAGTTATTTGTAGTTAATTTATTTAATTTAATGATAGTGTAGTGTTAGGTTTAATTAGTTTTTATTTTACAGGTTAATTTCTCTTTATTTTAGCTAGGTAAGCTATTAAATAGTTAATAACTATTTAATAGCTTACCTAGCTAAAATAAAGAGAAATTAACCTGTAAAATAAAAACTAACCTAAGTTACAATTACACCTAACACTACACTATACTTAAATAAATTATTGTACCTAGTTAAAATAAATTGAAATTTGCCTGTAAAATAAAAATAAATCCTAAGATAGCTACAATATAATTATTATTTATATTGTAGCTATATTAGGGTTTATTTTAAAGGTAAGTTTTAAATAGGATTAATTTAGTTCATAATAGAAATATTATTTAGATTATTTAATTAATATTTAAGTTAGGGGGTGTTAGGGTTAGTGTTAGACTTAGGTTTATGGGTCAATAATTTTATTACAGTGGCGGCGGTGTAGTGGGGGGCAGGATAGGGGTTAATAAATTTATTATAGGTGGTGACGGTGTAGGGGGGGCAGGATAGGGGTTAATAAATTTAATATAGGTTGCGGCGGGGTCAGGGAGCGGCGGTTTAGGGGTTAAACTATTTAGTTGTGGCGAGGTGCGGGATCAGCAGGATAGGGGTTAATAACTTTATTATAGAGGGCGACGGTATAGGGGGGGCAGGATAGGGGTTACTAGGTATCATGTAGGTGGCAGCGGTGTCCGGGAGCGGCGGTTTAGGGGGTTAATACATTTATAAGAGTTGCGGCGGGGTCTAGAAGCGGCGGTTTAGGGGTTAATACATTTATAAGAGTTGCGGCGGGGTCTAGGAGTGGCGGTTTAGGGGTTAGTAACTTTATTTATTTGCGGGGGGCTCCGGGGGCGATAGGGGGTAGAACAGTGTAGTTAGTGTGGGTGCTTAGTGACAGGCTAGCAAGAAAGCTGTAAAATAGCCGAAGAGCAGCGAGATCGGATGAGTGATAACTCTCACAGTCCGCTGCTCATCGCCCCGTACTTGGTGCGCGGCTTTTTGACAGCTTTTTTGATAACTTAGGCAAATTTTTGCAGGTCCGCGGCGGCGATGTGAGGCGAGCTTAGGCGGGCGTATTGGGCCGGCGAAGACAGGTAAAATAGACACGTTGATAACTACCCCCCTTTGTCTGCTATTCCACCTTCTAATAAACGTAAATGGTCTTTTAAAACTTCTCATAAAGTTGATGAAATTTCAAATGACCGACAACATACTGAATTATCCTCCTCTGATGAGGATCTATCTGATTCAGAAGATCCTGCCTCAGATATTGACACTGACAAATCAACTTATCTAGTTAAGATGGAGTATATTTGTTCCTTGTTAAAAGAGGTGTTAATTACTTTGGATATTGAGGAAACTAGTCCTCTTGATACTAATACTAGTAAACGTTTAAATTCTGTTTATAAACCTCCTGTGGTTACTCCAGGGGTTTTTCCAGTTCCTGATGCTATTTCTGATATGATTTCTAAGGAATGGAATAGCCCTGGTACTTCTTTTATTCCTTCTTCTAGGTTTAAAAAGTTGTATCCTTTGCCAACAGTTAGATTGGAGTTTTGGGGGAAAATCCCCAAAGTTGATGGGGCTATTTCTACTCTTGCCAAACGTACTACTATCCCTATGGAAGATAGTACTTCCTTTAAGGACCCTTTAGATAGGAAACTTGAATCTTATCTAAGGAAAGCTTATTTATATTCTGGCTATCTTCTCAGGCCTGCCATTTCTATGGCTGATGTTGCAGCTGCATCAACTTTTTGTTTGGAAAGCTTAGCGCAACAGGAAACAGATCCTGATTTGTCTAGCATTGTTCGCTTGCTTCAACATGCTAATTATTTTATCTGTGATGCCATTTTTGATATAATCAAAATTGATGTTATATCTATGTCTTTAGCTATTTTAGCTAGAAGAGCTTTATGGCTCAAATATTGGAATGCTGACATGATATCTAAGTCTAGATTACTATCTCTTTCTTTCCAAGGTAAAAATTTATTTGGTTCTCAGTTGGATTCAATTATTTCAACTGTCACTGGGGGAAGGGAGTTTTTTTGCTTCAGGATAAAAGATTTAAGGGTAAATCTAAAGCTTCTAATCGCTTTCGTTCTTTTCGACAGAATAAGGAACAGAAAACCAATCCTTCCCCCAAAGAATCTGGTTCCAATTGGAAACCTTCAAGTTGGAATAAATCCAAGCCGTTTAAGAAACCAAAGCCAGCCTCAAAGTCTGCATGAAGGTGCAGCCCTCATTCCAGCTCAGCTGGTGGGGGCAGATTCAAATTTTTCAAAGACAATTGGGCAGATTCTGTCCAAAATCATTGGATTCAGAGTATTGTCTCTCAAGGGTATCAAATAGGATTCAGAGTAAGACCTCCTGTGAGAAGATTTTTTCTCTCGCGTCCCAGCAAATCCAGTGAAAGCTCAGACTTTTCTGAAGTGTGTTTCAGATCTAGAGCTTTCAGGGGTAATTATACCAGTTCTGTTTCAGGAACAGGGTCTGGGGTTTATTCAAATCTATTCATTGTCCAAAAGAGAGAAAATTAATTCATGCCAGTTCTGGATCTGAAAATTTTGAATCGTTTTATAAGAGTGCCAACTTTCAAAATTTTGACTATAAGGACTATTCTGCCTTTTGTTCAGCAAGGTCATTATATGTCCACGATAGACTTACAGGATGCATATATTCATATTCCGATTCATCCAGAACACTATCGGTTTCTGAGATTCTCTTTTCGAGAGAAGCATTACCAATTTGTCGCTCTTCCATCTGGCCTAGGGACAGCTCCAAGAATCTTTTCAAAGGTTCTCAGTGCCCTACTCTCTATAATCAGAGAATAGGGTATTGCGGTGTTTCCTTATTTGGATGATATCTTGGTACTAGCTCAGTCTTTACATTCTGCCAAATCTCACACAAATCAACTAGTGTTGTTTCTTCAAAGACATGGTTGGAGGATCAATTTATGAAAAAGTTCCTTGATTCCTCAGACAAGGGTCACCTTTTTAGGTTTCCAGATAGATTCAGTGTCCATGACTCTGTCTCTAAACCGCCGCTCCCGGACCCTGCCGCAACCTATATTAAATTTATTAACCCCTAATCTGCCCCCCCTACACCGTCGCCACCTATAATACATTTATTAACCCCTATCCTGCCCCCCACTACACCGCCGCCACTGTAATAAATTTATTAACCCCTAAACCTAAGTCTAACACTAACCCTAACACCCCCCTAACTAAAATATTAATTAAATAAATCTAAATAATATTTCTATTATGAACTAAATGAATCCTATTTAAAACTAAATACTTACCTTTAAAATAAACCCTAATATAGCTACAATATAAATAATAATTATATTGTAGCTATCTTAGGATTTATTTTTATTTTACAGGCATCTTTCAATTTATTTTAACTAGGTACAATAGCTATTAAATAGTTATTAACTATTTAATAGCTTACCTAGCTAAAATAAAGAGAAATTAACCTGTAAAATAAAAACTAACCTAAGTTACAATTACACCTAACACTACACTATACTTAAATTATTGTACCTAGTTAAAATAAATTGAAATTTGCCTGTAAAATAAAAATAAATCCTAAGATAGCTACAATATAATTATTATTTATATTGTAGCTATATTAGGGTTTATTTTAAAGGTAAGTTTTAAATAGGATTAATTTAGTTCATAATAGAAATATTATTTAGATTATTTAATTAATATTTAAGTTAGGGGGTGTTAGGGTTAGTGTTAGACTTAGGTTTAGGGGTCAATAATTTTATTACAGTGGCGGCGGTGTAGTGGGGGGCAGGATAGGGGTTAATAAATTTATTATAGGTGGTGACGGTGTAGGGGGGGCAGGATAGGGGTTAATAAATTTAATATAGGTTGCGGCGGGGTCAGGGAGCGGCGGTTTAGGGGTTAAACTATTTAGTTGTGGCGAGGTGCGGGATCAGCAGGATAGGGGTTAATAACTTTATTATAGAGGGCGACGGTATAGGGGGGGCAGGATAGGGGTTACTAGGTATCATGTAGGTGGCAGCGGTGTCCGGGAGCGGCGGTTTAGGGGGTTAATACATTTATAAGAGTTGCGGCGGGGTCTAGAAGCGGCGGTTTAGGGGTTAATACATTTATAAGAGTTGCGGCGGGGTCTAGGAGTGGCGGTTTAGGGGTTAGTAACTTTATTTATTTGCAGGGGGCTCCGGGGGCGATAGGGGGTAGAACAGTGTAGTTAGTGTGGGTGCTTAGTGACAGGCTAGCAAGAAAGCTGTAAAATAGCCGAAGAGCAGCGAGATCGGATGAGTGATAACTCTCACAGTCCGCTGCTCATCGCCCCGTACTTGGTGCGCGGCTTTTTGACAGCTTTTTTGATAACTTAGGCAAATTTTTGCAGGTCCGCGGCGGCGATGTGAGGCGAGCTTAGGCGGGCGTATTGGGCCGGCGAAGACAGGTAAAATAGACACGTTGATAACTACCCCCCTTTGTCTGCTATTCCACCTTCTAATAAACGTAAATGGTCTTTTAAAACTTCTCATAAAGTTGATGAAATTTCAAATGACCGACAACATACTGAATTATCCTCCTCTGATGAGGATCTATCTGATTCAGAAGATCCTGCCTCAGATATTGACACTGACAAATCAACTTATCTAGTTAAGATGGAGTATATTTGTTCCTTGTTAAAAGAGGTGTTAATTACTTTGGATATTGAGGAAACTAGTCCTCTTGATACTAATACTAGTAAACGTTTAAATTCTGTTTATAAACCTCCTGTGGTTACTCCAGGGGTTTTTCCAGTTCCTGATGCTATTTCTGATATGATTTCTAAGGAATGGAATAGCCCTGGTACTTCTTTTATTCCTTCTTCTAGGTTTAAAAAGTTGTATCCTTTGCCAACAGTTAGATTGGAGTTTTGGGGGAAAATCCCCAAAGTTGATGGGGCTATTTCTACTCTTGCCAAACGTACTACTATCCCTATGGAAGATAGTACTTCCTTTAAGGACCCTTTAGATAGGAAACTTGAATCTTATCTAAGGAAAGCTTATTTATATTCTGGCTATCTTCTCAGGCCTGCCATTTCTATGGCTGATGTTGCAGCTGCATCAACTTTTTGTTTGGAAAGCTTAGCGCAACAGGAAACAGATCCTGATTTGTCTAGCATTGTTCGCTTGCTTCAACATGCTAATTATTTTATCTGTGATGCCATTTTTGATATAATCAAAATTGATGTTATATCTATGTCTTTAGCTATTTTAGCTAGAAGAGCTTTATGGCTCAAATATTGGAATGCTGACATGATATCTAAGTCTAGATTACTATCTCTTTCTTTCCAAGGTAAAAATTTATTTGGTTCTCAGTTGGATTCAATTATTTCAACTGTCACTGGGGGAAGGGAGTTTTTTTGCTTCAGGATAAAAGATTTAAGGGTAAATCTAAAGCTTCTAATCGCTTTCGTTCTTTTCGACAGAATAAGGAACAGAAAACCAATCCTTCCCCCAAAGAATCTGGTTCCAATTGGAAACCTTCAAGTTGGAATAAATCCAAGCCGTTTAAGAAACCAAAGCCAGCCTCAAAGTCTGCATGAAGGTGCAGCCCTCATTCCAGCTCAGCTGGTGGGGGCAGATTCAAATTTTTCCAAGACAATTGGGCAGATTCTGTCCAAAATCATTGGATTCAGAGTATTGTCTCTCAAGGGTATCAAATAGGATTCAGAGTAAGACCTCCTGTGAGAAGATTTTTTCTCTCGCGTCCCAGCAAATCCAGTGAAGGCTCAGACTTTTCTGAAGTGTGTTTCAGATCTAGAGCTTTCAGGGGTAATTATACCAGTTCTGTTTCAGGAACAGGGTCTGGGGTTTATTCAAATCTATTCATTGTCCAAAAGAGAGAAAATTAATTCATGCCAGTTCTGGATCTGAAAATTTTGAATCGTTTTATAAGAGTGCCAACTTTCAAAATTTTGACTATAAGGACTATTCTGCCTTTTGTTCAGCAAGGTCATTATATGTCCACGATAGACTTACAGGATGCATATATTCATATTCCGATTCATCCAGAACACTATCGGTTTCTGAGATTCTCTTTTCGAGAGAAGCATTACCAATTTGTCGCTCTTCCATCTGGCCTAGGGACAGCTCCAAGAATCTTTTCAAAGGTTCTCAGTGCCCTACTCTCTATAATCAGAGAATAGGGTATTGCGGTGTTTCCTTATTTGGATGATATCTTGGTACTAGCTCAGTCTTTACATTCTGCCAAATCTCACACAAATCAACTAGTGTTGTTTCTTCAAAGACATGGTTGGAGGATCAATTTATGAAAAAGTTCCTTGATTCCTCAGACAAGGGTCACCTTTTTAGGTTTCCAGATAGATTCAGTGTCCATGACTCTGTCTCTAAACCGCCGCTCCCGGACCCTGCCGCAACCTATATTAAATTTATTAACCCCTAATCTGCCCCCCCTACACCGTCGCCACCTATAATACATTTATTAACCCCTATCCTGCCCCCCACTACACCGCCGCCACTTTAATAAATTTATTAACCCCTAAACCTAAGTCTAACACTAACCCTAACACCCCCCTAACTAAAATATTAATTAAATAAATCTAAATAATATTTCTATTATGAACTAAATGAATCCTATTTAAAACTAAATACTTACCTTTAAAATAAACCCTAATATAGCTACAATATAAATAATAATTATATTGTAGCTATCTTAGGATTTATTTTTATTTTACAGGCATCTTTCAATTTATTTTAACTAGGTACAATAGCTATTAAATAGTTATTAACTATTTAATAGCTTACCTAGCTAAAATAAAGAGAAATTAACCTGTAAAATAAAAACTAACCTAAGTTACAATTACACCTAACACTACACTATACTTAAATAAATTATTGTACCTAGTTAAAATAAATTGAAATTTGCCTGTAAAATAAAAATAAATCCTAAGATAGCTACAATATAATTATTATTTATATTGTAGCTATATTAGGGTTTATTTTAAAGGTAAGTTTTAAATAGGATTAATTTGTTTCAGCTTGTCGGAACCTTCAGTCTCCATCATTCTCTTCAGTAGCTATATGCATGGAAGTTTTAGGTCTCATGACTACAGCATCGGACGCGATCCCCTTTGCTCACTTTCATATGAGACCTCTCCAGCTTTGTATGCTAAATCAATGGTGCAGGGATTATATAAAGATATCACAATTAATATCCTTAAATCTCAGTGTTCGACTCTCTCTGACTTAGTGGTTAGATCACCATTGTATAGTTCAAGGGGCCTCTTTTGTTCGTCCAACCTGGACTGTAATCACAACAGATGCAAGTCTTTCAGGTTGGGGAGCTGTCTGGGATCTCTGACAGCACAAAGGGTTTGGAAATCTCAGGAGGTGAGGTTACTAATCAATATTTTAGAACTCCATGCTATTTTCAGGGCTCTTCAGTTTTGGCCTCTGTTGAAGAGAGAACCGTTCATTTGTTTTCAGACAGACAATAACACAACTGTGGCATATGTCAATCATCAGGGTGGGACTCACAGTCCCCTAGCCATGAAAGAAGTATCTTGGATACTTTCTTGGGCGGAATCCAGCTCTTGTCTAATCTCTGCGGTACATATTCCATGTGTAGACAATTGGGAAGCGGATTTTCTCGGCCGTCAGACTTTAAATCCGGGGGGAGTGGTCGCTCCATCCAGATGTGTTTTTTCAGATTGTTCAGATGTGGGGTCTTCCAGAAATAGATCTGATGGCTTCACATCTAAACAAGAAACTTCCTAGGTACCTGTCCAGGTCCAGGGATCCTCATGCGGAATCGGTGGATACGTTAGCAGTTTCTGGGTTTTACCAACCTGCTTATATCTTCCCGCCTCTAGTTCTTCTTCCAAGAGTGATCTCTAAGATCATCATGGAACATTTGTTTGTGTTTCTGGTAGCACCAGCATGGCCTCACAGGTTCTGGTATGAGGATCTTGTCCGGATGTCCATTTGCCAACCTTGGCCACTCCCTTTAAGACCGGACCTTCTGTCTCAAGGGCCGTTTTTCCATCAGGATCTCAAATCATTAAATTTGAAGGTATGGAAATTGAACGCTTAGTCATAGAGGTTTCTCTGACTCAGTAATTGATACTATGTAAAAGGCTTGTAAATCTGTCTCTAGGAAGATTTATTATCTAGTTTGGAAGACTTATATTTCATGGTGTTCCTCTCATAAATTCTCCTGGCATTCTTTTAGAATTCCTAGAATTTTACAGTTTCTTCAGGATGGTTTGGATAAAGATTTGTCTGCAAGTTCCTTGAAGAGATAAATCTCTGCTCTTTCTGTTTTATTTCACAGAAAGATTGCTAAACTTCCTGATATTCACTGTTTTGTACAGGCTTTGGTCCGTATTAAGCCTGTCATTAAATCAATCTCTCCTCAGAGTCTTAATTTGGTTTTGAAGGCCTTACCGGCTCCTCCTTTTGAGCCTATGCATTCTTTGGATATTAAACTACTTTCTTGGAAAGTGTTGTTCCTTTTGGCCATTTCTTCTGCTAGAAGAGTTTCCGAATTATCTGCTCTTTCTTGTGAGTCTCCTTTCTCTTGTTAAGTGTATCCAGTCCACGGATCATCCATTACTTATGGGATATTCTCCTTCCCAACAGGAAGTTGCAAGAGGATCACCCACAGCAGAGCTGCTATATAGCTCCTCCCCTAACTGTCATATCCAGTCATTCTCTTGCAAGCCTCAACCAAGATGGAGGTCGTAAGAGGAGTGTGGTGTTTTATACTTAGTTTATTCTTCAATCAAAAGTTTGTTATTTTTAAATGGTGCCGGAGTGTACTGTTTATCTCAGGCAGTATTTAGAAGAAGAATCTGCCTGCGTTTTCTATGATCTTAGCAGAAGTAACTAAGATCCATGGCTGTTCTCACATATTCTGAGAAGTGAGGTAACTTCAGAGAGGGAATGGCGTGCAGGTTTTCCTGCAATAAGGTATGTGCAGTTAATATTTTTCTAGGGATGGAATTTGCTAGAAAATGCTGCTGATACCGAACTAATTTAAGTAAAGCCTTAAATGCAGTGATAGCTACTGGTATCAGGCTTATTAATAGAGATGCATATTCTTATAAAAATGTAATATAAAACGTTTGCTGGCATGTTTAATCGTTTTTATATGTATTTGGTGATAAAACTTATTGGGGCCTAGTTTTTTTCCACATGGCTGGCTTGAATTTGGCCTAGAAACAGTTTCCTTAGGCTTTCCACTGTTGTAATATGAGTGGGAGGGGCCTATTTTGCCGTTTTTTTTGCACAGCAAAAATTACAGACACAGACATCCAACTTCTTCCTGCATGATCCAGGACATCTCTGGAGGGCTCAAAAGACTTCAAAGTCGTTTTTGAGGGAGGTAAAAAGCCACAGTAGAGCTGTGGCAGTTGTTGTGACTGTTTGAAAACAAAAAACAAAAAAAAAACGTTTTTGTCTTTTATTATTTTTTGGGTATTAAGGAGTTAATCATCCATTTGCAAGTGGGTGCAATGCTCTGCTAACTTGTTACATACACTGTAAAAATTTCGTTAGTGTAACTGCCTTTTTTCACTGTTATTTCAAATTTTGACAAAATTTGTGTTTCTTAAAGGTGCAGTAACGTTTTTTATATTGCTTGTAAACTTGTTTAAAGTGTTTTCCAAGCTTGCTAGTCTCATTGCTAGTCTGTTTAAACATGTCTGACACAGAGGAAACTACTTGTTCATTATGTTTGAAAGCCATGGTGGAGCCCCATAGGAGAATGTGTACTAAATGTATTGATTTCACCTTAAACAGTAAAGATCAGTCTTTAACTATAAAAGAAATATCACCAGAAGATTCTGACGAGGGGGAAGTTATGCCGACTAACTCTCCCCACGTGTCAGACCCTTCGCCTCCCGCTCAGGGGATGCACGCTAATATGGCGCCAATTACATCAGGGACGCCCATAGCGATTACCTTGCAGGACATGGCTGCAATCATGAATAATACCCTGTCAGAGGTATTATCCAGGTTGCCTGAATTAAGAGGCAAGCGCGATTGCTCTGGGGTTAGGAGAAATACAGAGCACGCAGATGCTGTAAGGGCCATGTCTGATACTGCGTCACAATATGCAGATCATGAGGACAGAGAACTTCAGTCTGTGGGTGACATCTCTGATTCGGGGAATCCTGATTCACAGATTTCTAATTTTAAATTTAAGCTTGAGAACCTCCGTGTGTTGCTTGGGGAGGTATTAGCTGCTCTGAATGACTGTAACACAGTTGCAGTACCAGAGAAATTGTGTAGGCTGGATAAATACTATGCGGTACCGGTGTGTACTGATGTTTTTCCTATACCTAAAAGGCTTACAGAAATTATTAGCAAGGAGTGGGATAGACCGGGTGTGCCTTTTTCCCCACCTCCTATATTTAGAATTTTTTTTCCAATAGACGCCACTACACGGGACTTACGGCAGACGGTCCCTAAGGTGGAGGGAGCCGTTTCTACTTTAGCAAAGCGTACTACTATCCCGGTTGAGGACAGTTGTGCTTTTTTCAGATCCAATGGATAAAAAAGTGGAGGGTTACCTTAAGAAAATGTTTATTCAACAAGGTTTTATTTTACAGCCCCTTGCATGCATTGCGCCTGTCACGGCCGCGGCGGCATTCTGGTTTGAGGCCCTGGAAGAGGCCATCCATACAGCTCCATTGACTGAAATTATTGACAAGCTTAGAACACTTAAGCTAGCTAACTCATTTGTTTCTGATGCCATTGTTCATTTGACTAAACTAACGGCTAAGAATTCCGGATTCGCCATCCAAGCGCGTAGGGCGCTATGGCTTAAATCCTGGTCAGCTGACGTGACTTCGAAGTCTAAATTACTCAACATTCCTTTCAAGGGGCAGACCTTATTCGGGCCTGGTTTGAAGAAAATTATTGCTGACATTACTGGAGGTAAGGGTCACACCCTTCCTCAGGACAGGGCCAAAGCAAAGGCCAAACAGTCTAATTTTCGTGCCTTTCGAAATTTCAAGGCAGGTGCAGCATCAACTTCCTCCGCTTCAAAACAAGAGGGAACTTTTGCTCAATCTAAGCAGGCCTGGAAACCTAACCAGTCCTGGAACAAAGGCAAGCAGGCCAGAAAGCCTGCTGCTGCCTCTAAGACAGCATGAAGGAACGGCCCCCTATCCGGCGACGGATCTAGTAGGGGGCAGACTTTCTCTCTTTGCCCAGGCATGGGCAAGAGATGTTCAGGATCCCTGGGCGTTGGAGATCATATCTCAGGGATATCTTTTTATTCGAATCTGTTTGTGGTTCCCAAAAAAGAGGGAACCTTCAGACCAATTTTGGATCTAAAGATCTTAAACAAATTCCTCAGAGTTCCATCTTTCAAAATGGAAACTATTCGGACCATCCTACCCATGATCCAAGAAGGTCAGTACATGACCACAGTGGACTTAAAGGATGCCTACCTTCACATACCGATTCACAAAGATCATCATCGGTTTCTAAGGTTTGCCTTTCTAGACAGGCATTACCAATTTGTAGCTCTTCCCTTCGGGTTGGCTACAGCCCAGAGAATCTTTACAAAGGTTCTGGGCTCACTTCTGGCGGTTCTAAGACCGCGAGGCATAGTGGTGGCTCCGTGTCTAGACGACATCCTGATACAGGCGTCAAGCTTTCAAGTTGCCAAGTCTCATACAGAGATAGTTCTGGCATTTCTGAGGTCGCACGGGTGGAAAGTGAACAAGGAAAAAGAGTTCTCTATCCCCACTCACAAGAGTCTCCTTCTTAGGGACTCTTATAGATTCTGTAGAAATTAAAATTTACCTAACGGAGTCCAGGTTATCAAAACTTCTAAATGCTTGCCGTGTTCTTCACTCCATTCCGCGCCCTTCGTTAGCTCAGTGTATGGAGGTAATCGGCTTAATGGTAGAGCCAATGGACATAGTGCCATTTGCGCGCCTTCATCTCAGACCGCTGCAATTATGCATGCTGAGTCAGTGGAATGGGGATTACACAGATTTGTCCCCTCTGCTAAATCTGGATCAAGAGACCAGAGATTCTCTTCTCTGGTGGTTGTCTCGGGTACACCTGTCCAAGGGTATGACCTTTCGCAGGCCAGATTGGACAATTGTAACAACAGATGCCAGCCTTCTAGGTTGAGGTGCAGTCTGGAATTCCCTGAAGGCACAGGGATCGTGGACTCAGGAGGAGAAACTCCTTCCAATAAATATTCTGGAGTTAAGAGCGATATTCAATGCTCTTCTGGCTTGGCCTCAGTTAGCAACACTGAGGTTCATCAGATTTCAGTCGGACAACATCACGACTGTGGCTTACATCAACCATCAAGGGGGAACCAGGAGTTCCCTAGCGATGTTAGAAGTCTCAAATATAATTTGCTGGGCAGAGTACCACTCTTGCCACCTGTCAGCAATCCATATCCCAGGCGTGGAGAACTGGGAGGCGGATTTTCTAAGTCGTCAGACTTTCCATCCGGGGGAGTGGGAACTCCATCCGGAGGTGTTTGCTCAGTTGATTCATCGTTGGGGCAAACCAGAGTTGGATCTCATGACATCTCGCCAGAACGCCAAGCTTCCTTGTTACGGATCCAGGTCCAGGGACCCAGAAGCGACGCTGATAGATGCTCTAGCAGCGCCTTGGTTCTTCAACCTGGCTTATGTGTTTCCACCGTTTCCTCTGCTCCCTCGACTGATTGCCAAAATCAAACAGGAGAGAGCATCGGTGATTCTGATAGCACCTGCGTGGCCACGCAGGACTTGGTATGCAGACCTAGTGGACATGTCATCCTTTCCACCATGGACTCTGCCTCTAAGACAGGACTTTCTGATACAAGGTCCTTTCAATCATCCAAATCTAATTTCTCTGAGACTGACTGCATTGAGATTGAACACTTGATTCTATCAAAGCGTGGCTTCTCTGAGTCAGTCATTGATACTTTAATACAGGCACGAAAGCCTGTTACCAGGAAAATCTACCACAAGATATGGAGTAAATATCTTTATTGGTGTGAATCCAAGAATTACTCATGGAGTAAGGTTAGGATTCCTAGAATATTGTCTTTTCTCCAAGAGGGCTTGGACAAAGGATTATCAGCTAGTTCCTTAAAGGGACAGATTTCTGCTCTATTCTTTTGCACAAGCGTCTGGCAGAGGTTCCAGACGTCCAGGCATTTTGCCAGGCTTTGGTTAGAATTAAGCCTGTGTTTAAACCTGTTGCTCCCCCGTGGAGCTTAAACTTGGTTCTTAAAGTTCTTCAAGGAGTTCCGTTGGAACCCCTTCATTCCATTGATATTAAACTTTTATCTTGGAAAGTTTTGTTTTTGATGGCTATTTCCTCGGTTCGGAGAGTCTCTGAGCTATCTGCCTTACAATGTGATTCTCCTTATCTGATTTTTCATGCAGATAAGGTAGTCCTGCGTACCAAACCTGGGTTTTTACCTAAGGTGGTTTCTAACAAGAATATCAATCAAGAGATTGTTGTTCCATCATTGTGTCCTAATCCTTCTTCAAAGAAGGAACGTCTTTTACATAATCTGGACGTAGTCCGTGCCTTGAAGTTTTACTTACAAGCTATTAAAGATTTTCGTCAAACATCTACCCTGTTTGTCGTTTACTCTGGACAGAGGAGAGGTCAAAAAGCTTCGGCAACCTCTCTTTCCTTTTGGCTTCGGAGCATAATACGCCTAGCCTATGAGACTGCTGGACAGCAGCCCCCTGAAAGGATTACAGCTCATTCTACTAGAGCTGTGGCTTCCACCTGGGCCTTTAAAAATGAGGCCTCTGTTGAACAGATTTGCAAGGCCGCGACTTGGTCTTCGCTTCACACTTTTTCCAAATTTTCCAAATTTGATACTTTTGCTTCTTCTGAGGCTGTTTTTGGGAGAAAGGTTCTTCAGGCAGTGGTTCCTTCCGCTTAATCCTGCCTTGTCCCTCCCATCATCCGTGTACTTTAGCTTTGGTATTGGTATCCCATAAGTAATGGATGATCCGTGGACTGGATACACTTAACAAGAGAAAACATAATTTATGCTTACCTGATAAATTTATTTCTCTTGTAGTGTATCCAGTCCACGGCCCGCCCTGTCCTTTTAAGGCAGGTCTAAATTTTAATTAAACTACAGTCACCACTGCACCCTATGGTTTCTCCTTTCTCCGTTTGTTTTCGGTCGAATTACTGGATAGGGGAGGAGCTATATAGCAGCTCTGCTGTGGGTGATCCTCTTGCAACTTCCTGTTGGAAAGGAGAATATCCCATAAGTAATGGATGATCCGTGGACTGGATACACTACAAGAGAAATACATTTATCAGGTAAGCATAAATTATGTTTTTCCGATTTTCTATCAGGATAAGGCAGTTTTGCGGACATCATTTAAATTACTACCCAAGATGTGAATTCTAACAACATTAATAGGGAAATTGTTGTTCCCTCTTTGTGTCCTAATCCTAAGAATTCTTTGGAGAGATCCATTTCTGGATGTTGTAAGAGCTTTGAAATATTATGTTGAAGCTACTAAAGATTTCAGGAACACTTCTAGTCTATTTGTTGTATTTTCTGGTTCTAGGAAAGGTAATAAAGCTTCTGCCATTTCCTTGGCATCTTGGTTAAAGCTTTTGATTCATCAGGCTTATTTGGAGTCAGGTCAGGCCCCGCCTCAGAGAATCACGGCTCATTCCACTACTTCACTTTGTGGGCTTTTAAGAATGAAGCTTCAGTTGATCAGATTTGCAAAGCAGCAACTTAGTCTTCTTTGCATACATTTACTAAATTCTACCATTTTGATGTATTTGCCTCTTTGAAAGCAGTTTTTGGTAGAAAAGTTCTTCAGGCAGCTGTTTCAGTTTGATTCCTCTGCTTATGTTTGAAGTTTTTTCTTTTCAATTATGAGAGAAACTTACGGCTAGATTACGAGTTTTGCGTTAGAAGCTGTGCGGTGCTAACGAGCAGTTTATGTTCACCGCTCACTTACAGACAGCGCTGGTATTACGGGTTTTTACAAACCCGGCATCAACCGCAAAAAAGTGATCGTAGAGCAAAATTTTGCTCCACATCTCACCTCAATACCATAGCTGCTTACGTTAGCGTTGAGCTGGCTGAACATGCTTGTGCACAATTTCCCCATAGGAATTAATGGGGGCGAGCTGGCTGAAAAAAAACCTGCAAAAAAGCAGCGTAAAGCTCCTAACGCAGCCCCATTGATTCCTATGGGGAAAATACATTTATGTCTACACCTAACACCCTAACATGAACCCCGAGTTTAAACACCCCTAATCTTACACTTATTAACCCCTAATCTGACGCCCCCGACATCGCCGAAACATACATTATATTATTAACCCGTAATCTGCCACTCCGGACACCGCCGCCACCTACATTATACTTATGAACCCCTAATCTGCTGCCCCAACATCGCCGACACTTACATTATATTTATTAACCCCTAATCTGCCACCCCAATGTCGCCACAACCTACCTACACTTATTAACCCCTAATCTGCCGTCCCCAACGTCGCCGCCGCTACTATATTAAAGTTATTAACCCCTAAACCTAAGTCTAACCCTAACACCCCCTAACTTAAATATAATTTAAATAAATCTAAATAAAATTCCTATCATTAACTGAATTATTCCTATTTAAAACTAAATACTTGCCTATAAAGTAAACCCTAAGATAGGTACAATATAACTAATAGTTACATTGTAGCTATCTTAGGGTTTATTTTTATTTTACAGACAAGTTTGTATTTATTTTAACTAGGTAGAATAGTTATTAAATAGTTATTAACTATTTAATAATTACCTAGCTAAAATAAAACCTAACCTAAGTTACAATTACACCTAACACTACCACTATAATTAAATTAATTCCCTAAATTAAATAAAATTATCTAAAGTACAAAAACCCCCACTAAATTACAGAAAATAATAAACAAATTACAATATTTTTAAACTAATTACACCTAATCTAATCCCCCTAACAAAATAAAAAAGCCCCCCAAAATAAAAAAAGCCCTACCCTACACTAAATTACAAATAGCCCTTAAAAGGGCCTTTTGCGGGGCATTGCCCCAAAGTAATCAGCTCTTTTACCTCTTTTACCCACCACCCACACAACCAACCCTACTCTAAAACCCACCCAATACAACCCCTGATCACCCTACCGGGTGGATTTGCGGTATTTCCAAGTCTGGCCCAAAAAGTGGGCCGTACACCTGTCCATGCAAGACTCGTAATACCAGCGGGCGTTAAAAAGCGCCTCTTTAATACCATGCTTAGACAATTTTTATGGCAAGGGAGAAGATCTAAGATATCCCTTGCCAAACTTACTGCACCAAGGGATTTTGGAGGCTTAGCAATACCCAATATTAGATTCTATAACCTTAGCTTCTTAACACGAATAATTACGGATTGGATCTTTACTAAGAATTATATCCTTAACAATGAGTTAGAAAGGAATGTATGCGAACCATACCTTCCATCAACCATGATTCACTGCCAACCAAAGAAGCTCCCAGCAGAGATAAAGAAACTTAAAACCATATACAACCCAATCAAGGCTTGGTGGAAAACAACCAAAGCCTTGGCAATAAATACTACGGTTTCAAATTATTTTCCTTTGACAGGGAATCCACAGTTCCTAGCAGGTATAAATTCAGCAGTCTTTAATCGATGGCACAATAACGGCCTTGTCAGGATATCCCAATTAATTGACAGCGATAGAAAATACATTAAAACCTTTGAAGAACTGAAGAATGAATTTAATCTTCTTAATAAAGATTTTTTTGCATATCTGCAAATAAGACATTATATCGCCGAATTAACTAAAGAGGCGGGCTGGTCTTGGGCGCTAGGTAAACTGGAAAGCTGGTTAACTTTAGTTAAAAATGGATACACATCTATTACCCCGTGCTATCGTATACTCAGCGCCAATCAGGGTGCCCCTACTCTGGACAAGATGGCAGTGGTATGGTCCTCCCTAATATTCCAGAGTAACATAGAACCAAAAACTCTTCAGTTATCAATTAACAAAGTATCATCCACCACCCTGTCAGCCACCTGGCGAGAGGCACATCTTAAGCTCCTTCACGGGCCTATTTCACCCCGGAGAAAGGCCTCAGAGTGCACAATCAACAATTTAATAAATGTCCAAAATGCTCTTATCCTGCGGCAGATCTGGTACATATGTTTTGGAAATGTCCTAAAATTAGAAGGTTCTGGAACAAGTTAGAATACTGGCTTAGAACTGCCTTGAAAATCGAGACAATCACTCTATCACTATACCGAATCATATTATGTTTGAATACAGAAAATAGTTACCAGAGGAACGAAAAGTTAGTAAATCTTTCTATCTTAGCATCTAGATATTTAATCTGTAAAAAATGGAAAATGAGAACATTGCCGACTATTACCGAAGTTAAGAACTACTTAAAAAAACAATGCGTACTAGAACAGAAAGACACAAACATTGACAAGGAATCAGATATAAAACATTTTTTTAATAAATGGGCAGCCTTTATAAAAACATTTCATGAAAGGGAAATTGATTACTTGATTTTTCCATTTAAAAACTCAGAAATAGTCCTTCTTGGCATTTGGTAACTGGAGAGGGGGGGGCAGAGTGTAATTGACATTTTCTCCCTTTTTCTGGGTTTTTTTTTTTTTTCTTCTTCTTTTCTTTCCCTTGCTCTGTTTTCTATTTATTAATTTTTTTTCTTCTTTTTCTTTTTTTTTTTTTTTTTTTGTCTGTTTTTGTTATGTAAATATAGATGACGTCATGGAGGTCATGACGACTGAGAGTTTTGGTTTAAAGCTTTAAAAAAAGGGAAAAAAACCAGCAGAGTATATAACTCATTTATCTGAAATACGGATAACTTTGTCAATTACTTTTTTTATGTCTGACTTCATGTTATCTTTATCTTTCTGTATAAGCCCTGCGTGGCGCAAGGCATGGTTTTTCATTTTGCCTTTTCTCTGTATACATTGCTGGATATAAATAAAAGTTTTAAAAAAAAAAAAAATGACATGCTCTTTGTAAATCACAAAAGAAAAAAATTGGGTTTCATGTCCCTTTAAGATCTCTGGATATGGACTTGTAACCTTGAGATTGTCCACAATTTTTGTTCTCAAATCCTCAGATAATTATTTGCTGCTCTTTCTCTTCTCCATGCTCAGCGTGGCATACAGAGACACATAACAGAAAGGTTGAGTAAATTTCTCACCATTTTAACTGGTTGCCGGTGTGATTTCTATATTGTCAGCACCTGTTAATTGATACAGGTGAGTTTAATTACAAATAACAGGAGCACCACAAACTTGGAATGGAATTATTTCTTACAATTTTGAGAAGGTGCCAATAATTTTGTCCAGTCCATTATTGGAGTTTTGCATGGAATGTGTCAGATTTGGCTTTTTTTTCTCCACTTTTTTGTGTCATAGAAATACAAACAAAAGAAATAAACATGAGAATGCCTAAAAAAAAAAAAAAAAAAAAAAAAGCAGCGTTGGGACCGGCCCAAGACTCGTAATCTAGCCGTTATTTTTTTGGATGTGGATTTAATTTTTTCAGCGGAAAATGGCTGTTTTTATTTTTATCCCTCCCTCTCTAGTGACTCTTCTGTGGAGTTCCACATCTTGGGAATTACTATCCCATATGTCTCTAGCTCATGGACTCTTGCCAATTACATGAGAGAAAACATAATTTCTCTTGTAAGGTGTATCCAGTCCACGGATCATCCATTACTTGTGGGATATTCTCCTTCCCAACAGGAAGCTGCAAGAGGATCACCCACAGCAGAGCTGTCTATATAGCTCCTCCCCTAACTGCCACTCCCAGTCATTCTCTTGCAGCTCTCGACAACATAGGAAATAGCTAGAGAGATGTGGTGAATTTATGTAGTTAATCTTCAATCAAAAGTTTATTATTTTCAAATGGTACCGGAGTTGTACTGTTTTAGCCTCAGGCAGAAAGTTGAAGAAGAGTCTGCCTGTGGTTTTTGATGATCTTAGCAGGTTGTAACTAAGATCTATTGCTGTTCTCACACATAACTGAAGAGATGAGGTAACGTCAGCTGGGGGAATGGCGTGCAGGGTCTCCTGCTATGAGGTATGTGCAGTTTAAATTTTTCTAGAGAAATGAATATGCTAGAAAATACTGTTAATACCGGATTTATTTAAGGTAAGCCTGATTACAGTGATTTAATAACGACTAGTATCATGCTTGCTGTAAAAGGTAATATTCTTATTACTTTCTCACATTACTGAAAATAAGATAACGTTTACTGGAAGTGTTTAAACGTTTTTTTCTATATATTGGTGATAAAACTTTATTGGGCCCAGTTTTTTACACATGGCTGGCTAGATTTTGCCTAGGGATAGTTTTTTATGGCCCTCTCACTGTGAGTACAGGTTGGGAGGGGCCTAATTTCAGGCCTAAATCGTGCAGTAGTTTTTGCAGCTTGAGACTTCCAGCTTCCCTGAAGGAGTCCCCTGAACACTTAGGACCTCTACAAAGGGTTTTTGTGCCTTCAAAAGTCGTTGTATAGGCAGGTAGGGCCACAGCAGAGCTGTGGCAGTTTGTTGTGACTGTTAAAAAACGTTTATATCGTTTTTTTGATCCCGTTTTGAAACTAAGGGGTTAATCATCCATTTGCAAGTGGGTGCAATGCTCTGTTAGTCTATTATACACACTGTAAAAATTTCGTAAGATTTACTGCTTTTTATCACTGTTTTTCAATTTCTGACAAAATTTGTTTCTCTTAAAGGCACAGTACCATTTTTATTTTTTGCTTGTTTACATTTATCAAAGTGTTTTCCAAGCTTGCTGGTCTCATTGCTAGTCTGTTTAAACATGTCTGACATAGAGGAAACTCCTTGTTCATTATGTTTAGAAGCCATTGTGGAACCCCCTCTTAGAATGTGTACCAAATGTACTGATTTTACTTTAAGTTATAAAGATCATATTCTGTCTTTAAAAGATTTATCACCAGAGGAAATTGACAAGGGGGAAGTTATGCCGACTAACTCGCCCCACGTGTCAGAACCTTTGACTCCCGCTCAAGTGGCGCCAAGTACATCTAGCGCGCCCATGGCGTTTACTTTGCAAGACATGGCGGCAGTTATGGATCATATCCTTACAGCGGTATTGTCCAAACTACCAGGGTTACAAGGAAAGCGAAACAGCTCTGGGACTAGAAAAAATACAGAGCTCTCTGACGCTTTAGTAGCTATGTCTGATATCCCCTCACAATATGCAGAAGCTGAGGCAGGAGAGCTTCTTTCTGTGGGTGATTTTTCTGACTCAGGGAAGATGCTTCAACCTGATTCTGATATGTCTACATTTAAATTTAAGCTTGAACACCTCCGCGTGTTGCTCAGGGAGGTTTTAGCTACTCTGGATGACTGTGACACCATTATAGTGCCAGAGAAATTGTGTAGATTGGATAAATACTATGCAGTGCCTGTTTACACTGATGTTTTTCCAATACCTAAAAGGTTTTCAGAAATTATTACTAAGGAATGGGATAGACCAGGTGTACCGTTCTCTCCCCCTCCTATTTTTAAGAAAATGTTTCCAATAGATGCGGCTACATGGGACTTATGGCAAACAGTCCCTAAGGTGGAGGGAGCAGTTTCTACCCTAGCTAAGCGTACAACTATTCCTGTCGAGGACAGTTGTGCTTTCCTAGATCCAATGGATAAAAGTTAGAGGGTTACTTTAAGAAAATGTTTATTCAACAAGGTTTTATTCTCCAGCCTCTTGCATGCATTGCCCCGGTCACTGCTGCTGCGGCCTTATGGTTTGAGTTTCTGGAAGAGGCCTTACAGGTAGAAACTCCATTGGATGATATACTTGACAAGCTTAAAGCGCTTAAGCTAGCCAATTCATTTGTTTCTGACGCCGTTGTTCATTTAACCAAACTAACGGCTAAGAACTCAGGTTTTGCTATACAGGCGCGTAGGGCGCTATGGCTTAAATCCTGGTCAGCTGATGTTACTTCAAAGTCTAAGCTTCTCAACATTCCCTTCAAGGGGCAGACCCTATTCGGGCCTGGACTGAAGGAGATCATTTCTGATATTACTGGAGGAAAAGGTCATGCCCTTCCTCAGGATAGGTCTAATAAACGAATTTTCGTGCCTTTCAAATCTTTAAGACGAGCGCGGCATCAACTCCCTCTAATGCAAAACAAGAGGGAAATTTTGCCCAGTCCAAGCCGGTCTGGAGACCTAACCAGGCCTGGAACAAATGTAAGCAGTCCAAGAAGCCTGCTGCTGCCTCTAAGACAGCATGAAAGATCAGCCCCCGATCCGGTAATGGATCTAGTAGGGGGCAGACTTTCTCTCTTCGCCCAGACTTGGGCAAGAGATGTCCAGGATCCCTGGGCGTTGGAAATTGTGTCCCAGGGATATCTTCTGGACTTCAAAGCCTCTTCCCCAAAAGGAAGATTTCACCTCTCACAATTATCTGCAGACCAGATAAAGAGAGAGGCATTCTTACATTGTGTTCAAGATCTCCTAGTTATGGGAGTGATCCACCCAGTTCCAAAGGAGGAACAGGGGCAAGGCTTCTATTCAAATCTCTTTGTGGTTCCCAAGAAAGAGGGACCCTTCAGACCAATCTTAGATCTCAAGATCCTAAACAAATTTCTCAGGGTCCCATCTTTCAAGATGGAGACTATTCGAACCATCCTACCTATGATCCAGGAGGGTCAATACATGACTACCGTGGACTTAAAGGATGCTTATCTTCACATTCCGATACACAAAGATCATCATTGGTTTCTCAGGTTCACCTTCCTAGACAGGCATTACCAGTTTGTGGCTCTTACCTTTGGGTTAGCTAGGGCACCAAGAATCTTTGCGAAGGTTCTGGGGTCACTTCTGGCGGTCCTAAGGCCGCGGGGCATAGCAGTAGCCCCTTACTTAGACGACATTCTGATACAGGCGTCGAATTTCTAAATTGCCAAGTCCCATACGGACATTGTTCTGGCATTCCTGAGGTCTCATGGGTGGAAAGTGAACGAAGAGTTCTCTATCCCCTCTCACAAGAGTTTCCTTCCTGGGAACGCTGATAGATTCTGTAGAAATGAGGATTTACCTGACAGAGGACAGGTTGTCAAAACTTCTAAATTCCTGCCGTGTTCTTTATTATACTTCTCGCCCTTCGGTGGCTCAGTGTATGGAAGTAATCGGCTTAATGGTAGTGGCAATGGACATAGTTCCGTTTGCCCGCCTACATCTCAGACCGCTGCAACTCTGCATGCTCAGTCAGTGGAATGGGGATTACACAGATTTGTCCCCTCTACTAAATCTGGATCAAGAGACCAGGGATTCTGTTCTCTGGTGGCTATCTCGGGTCCATCTGTCCAAAGGTATGACCTTCCGCAGGCCAGATTGGACAATAGTAACAACAGATGCCAGCCTTCTGGGCTGGGGTGCAGTCTGGAACTCTCTGAAGGCTCAGGGGTCGTGGACTCAGGAGGAGGCACTCCTTCCAATAAACATTCTGGAACTAAGAGCGATATTCAATGCTCTTCAGGCTTGGCCTCAGCTAGCGGCAGTGAGGTTCATCAGATTTCAGTCGGACAACATCACGACTGTAGCTTACATCAACCATCAAGGGGGAACAAGGAGTTCCCTAGCGATGTTGGAGGTTTCAAAGATAATTCAATGGGCAGAGATTCACTCTATCAGCTATCCATATTCCAGGAGTAGAGAACTGGGAGGCAGATTTTCTAAGTCGTCAGACTTTTCATCCGGGGGAGTGGGAGCTCCATCCGGAGGTGTTTGCACAGTTGATTCAACGTTGGGGCAAACCAGAACTGGATCTCATGGTGTCTCGCCAGAACGCCAAGCTTCCTTGTTACGGATCCAGGTCCACGGATCCCAAGGCAGCGTTAATAGATGCTCTAGCAGCGCCTTGGTCCTTCAACCTGGCTTATGTGTTTCCACCGTTTCCTCTGCTCCCTTGTCTGATTGCCAAGATCAAACAGGAGAGAGCATCGGTAATTTTGATAGCACCTGCGTGGCCACGCAGGACTTGGTATGCAGATCTGGTGGACATGTCATCCTTTCCACCATGGACTCTGCGTCTGAGGCAGGACCTTCTACTTCAGGGTCCTTTCAACCATCCAAATCTAATTTCTCTGCGGCTGACTGCTTGGAGATTGAACGCTTGATTTTATCAAAGCGTGGTTTCTCTGAGTCGGTCAATGATACCTTAATACAGGCGCGAAAGCCTGTCACCAGAAAAATCTATCATAAGATATGGTGTAAATATCTTCATTGGTGTGAATCCAAGGGTTACTCATGGAGTAAGGTCAGGATTCCTAGGATATTATCTTTTCTCCAAGAAGGATTGGAGAAGGGTTTGTCAGCTAGTTCCTTAAAAGGACAGATTTCTGCTCTGTCTATTCTTTTGCACAAACGTCTGGCTGAGGTTCCAGACGTGCAGGCGTTTTGTCAGGCTTTAGTCAGAATCAAGCCTGTGTTTAAACCTGTTGCTCCGCCTTGGAGTTTAAATTTAGTTCTTAAGGTTCTTCAAGGGTACCAAACCTGTTTTTTTACCTAAGGTGGTATCTAATAAAAATATCAATCAGGAGATTGTTGTACCGTCACTGTGTCCTAATCCTTCTTCAAAGAAGGAACGTCTTTTACACAATCTTGACGTGGTTCGTGCTTTAAAGTTTTATTTACAAGCTACTAAAGATTTTCGTCAAACATCTGCATTGTTTGTTGTCTACTCTGGACAGAGGAGAGGCCAAAAGGCTTCGGCAACCTCTCTTTTTGGCTAAGGAGTATAATACGCTTAGCTTATGAGACTGCTGGCCAGCAGCCTCCTGAAAGGATTACAGCTCATTCTACTAGAGCGGTAGCTTCCACATGGGCTTTTAAAAATGAGGCTTCTGAACAGATTTGTAAGACGGCGACTTGGTCTTCGCTTCATACTTTTTCAAAGTTCTATAAATTTGATACTTTTGCTTCTTCGGAGGCTATTTTTGGGAGAAAGGTCTTGCAGGCAGTGGTGCCTTCCGTTTAAGCGCCTGCCTTGTCCCTCCCTTCATCCGTGTCCTATAGCTTTGGTATTGGAATCCCACAAGTAATGGATGATCCGTGGACTGGATACACCTTACAAGAGAAAACATAATTTATGCTTACCTGATAAATTTATTTCTCTTGTGGTGTATCCAGTCCACGGCCCGCCCTGTCATTTTAAGGCAGGTGTTTTTTATTTTTAAACTACAGTCACCACTGCACCCTATAGTTTCTCCTTTCTCTTGATTGTCTTCAGTCGAATGACTGGTAGTGGCAGTTAGGGGAGGAGCTATATAGACAGCTCTGCTGTGGGTGATCCTCTTGCAGCTTCCTGTTGGGAAGGAGAATATCCCACAAGTAATGGATGATCCGTGGACTGGATACACCACAAGAGAACTAAATTTATCAGGTAAGCATAAATTATGTTTTATGTAAGAACTTACCTGATAAATTAATTTCTTTCATATTGGCAAGAGTCCATGAGACCTACCCTTTTTATGGTGGTTATGTTTTTTTGTATAAAGCACAATTATATTTCCAGTTCCTTTTTTGATGCTTTTTACTCCTTTTTCTATCACTCCACTACTTTTTTGTTAAACTGAATTGTGGGTGTGGTGAGGTGAGGGGTGTAGTGAGGGGTGTATTTGTAGGCATTTTGAGGTTTGGGAAACTTTGCCCCTCCTGGTAGGATTGTATATCCCATACGTCACTAGCTCATGGACTCTTGCCGATATGAAAGAAATTAAATTATCAGGTAAGTTCTTACATAAATTATGTTTTTTGAGCAGTTTGCTTTTGCGGTCTGTAGAAACAAAAAAAAAAGGACTTTGAAATACAAAGACTTGTAAACGGCTGTCAATTTTTGCTTAGTGGGGCAGGTAGGGCACCTCAGTCTGCTAAGGTACAGAGGTGCTAAATGAGTATTATTTATTGAACGCTAATCCGCGCTGTATAAATTTAAAGCGATAGTGTTTAAATTGTATCATTTAAAGTGACAATTGAAAATTTAAGGTGACAGTGTTAAATTTAAAGTTTTAATTATCTTGTCATTCCTTTATTTCTGGGAATTCGTCAGGCTTAGTCATGGAGCAGGAGTCTGTTCCTATGGATAAGTGTTTATTGTGTCTTGAGGCCCAAATTGTGTTACCTATGCAATTTTGTTCCTCATGTTTAAAAAGGACTTTGAAATGTAAAGATAAACTTTTTGTTTCTGAGCCTAATGTCTCTCAGGATGATGCTGTTCAGGCTATGCCACAGCTTTCTCCTCAAATGTCCCAAGCCTCTATGGCGTCACATATAGTGCCCTGCAATTCCTCTCAGCCTCCTGGAGGAGTTTACTTGCCTGAAAAAATTGCTGCACAGGTATCTTCTGCAGTATCTGCGGAATTATCTGTTATTCCTTTGCTGGGGAAACGCAAGAGGACAATTAGACATTCAGGTAGTAAGGTTTCTGTTCCTCTTACTGCTACGCCGGTTGTCCTCCCTCATAAGTCTGATGAGGAGGATATGTCAGTAGCCTCTGAGGGTGAAATCTCAGATTCGGACAGTATAATTCCTTCATCTGATACTGAAGAAGTAAACCAGATTTAATCTTGAACACCTTTGTGTACTGTTAAAGGAGGTATTGGCTACTTTGGACAACTCCGATACTTCTGTCGCTGTCAACCCTAAGAAATCTAGTAAACTTAACAAATACTATGATGTTCCTTCCTCTGTGGAAGTGTTTCCTGTTCCAGACCGTGTGACGGAGATTATTACACAGGAATGGGAGAAGCCAGGGATACCTTTCTCCCCGTCTCCTGTCTTTAAAAATATGTTTCCTGTTGCTGACTTCATTAAAGATTTATAGCACAGGGTGACTAAAGTAGGAGGGGCTATTTCTACTCTGGCTAAGAGAACTACGATCCCTATAGAGGATAGTTGCTCCTTTAAGAATCCCATGGACAAAAAGCTGGAGGCTTATTTGAAGAAGATGTATGTTCATCATGTTCTTCAATGGCAACCTGCAGTTTGCATTTCCACAGTGACAAGTGTGGCATCTTATTGGTGCGACGCCTTGTCTGAATCAATTTTAGTAGAGACTCCTTTGGAGGAGATCCAAGATAGGATTAAGACTCTCAAACTAGCCAACTCTTTGCAAGTTATTAGACTGGGAGCCAAGATGTCTGGCTTCACTGTCCTAGCCCTCAGGGCATTGTGGCTAAAATCTTGGTCAGCGGATGTAACCTATAAGTCCAAGCTTTTGGCACTTCGTTACAAGGGTAAGACCTTGTTTGGGCCCGGTGTGGCAGAAATAATTTCTGATATTACGGATGGAAAAGGGTCTTTTCTACCACAAGACAAGAAGAACAGACCCAAAGGACTTCAAAGTAATTTTCGTTACTTTCATAGCTTCAAAGAAAAGTCTTCCTCTCCCAAGCAGGAACAGTTCAAGTCTTCTTGGAAACCCAATCAGTCTTGGAATAAGGGGAAGCAATAAAAGAAACCCGCAGCTGAGTCTAAGTCAGCATGAGGGGATTGCCTCCGGTCCGGGATCGGATCAAGTGGGAGGCAGACTTTCTTTGTTTTTTATCAAGCTTGGATACGAGATGTCCCAGATCCTTGGGCTGTGGACATAGTATCTCAGGGTTACAAAATAGAATTCAAAACTTTTCCTCCCAGGGGCAGATTCCACCTCTCAAGATTATCTGTAAACAAAAAGAGAGGCATTCAGCTGATGCTAGCCACCTGGAAAGGAACCCCCATCTAATTGCTATCAGTTGAGGAAGGGAATAAAACAAATAGGGACCCCCCCTTCCCTTCCCCTCTTCTCTCCACCATTTTTTCCCCCTCTTGTCTTGCTTTCTATCTTCTCGCTCCACTCTACTCACTCTTTTTTTCTTTTTTTTATACGACACGATTCCATATTAATGTTTGTAATATATCATTTCTAGTTAAAAACGTAAAAAAAATAGACCAAGTTTTGTATGCAGCAACGATAAATCCAGATGTACACAGAAATATTATTAATTAGAGGATAACGTGATGACTGCCTGTTTTCTATTTCACCTGTCTGGCCGGATCGACTATGGTACCACGATCAGCCCCAAGGCAGAACATGCAGTGATCTGAGATGTCATCGCAGAAAATACATCATGTCTGCAGAAAGAACAGGACACATGCAGGAATTGATAAAACGTTAACTTTGCTGCTCTGCTCCACATTAGGCTGTTTTGTTATTTTCAAACAGAGCTGTGCTCTGGCTGCACTGTATATGTTTTCCTCAACACAGTGCATCTGGAGCAAAGTGCTGTTTGAAGTGAACAATCATATGAAGTAGCGCTGGAAAGCAGCAGTGCATTTATTGTTAAATGTATTGTAAGGTGGCGCAATACGAATTGCTATTCCCAATGTGGTTAATATTTAAAAAATTATAATATAGCGGGTCATTAGATGTACCTCTAATTTGTATATTCCTTTTGAAAGAATGAGCGCTAAACAAATTCAAAATTTAAAATACACAAGCAATTTTATTGGTAAAGAACAATATAAACAATTTCTATACAATTTTAAAATACTTGACACCGGTGCCTTCTAGTTTGTTCAAAATCAGAATATTAAAAGTTATATAAATGTATCTATATGTTTATACATTCATAATTTAAAATGTATATACAGTTGTATATTAAAATGTTACTTAAATTATTTTATACAAAGTAACTCTCAAGATTTTGCTAACATCTTTTCCTTATTTTGCAGCTACTTAGGAATTATGAGTATATATTCAAAAAGCAATTGTAATTTATAATCACCACTTGTGATTCTTTGCTAGATCCGCATATTATATACATGCCGTTTTGCTGAGACACCCACTGTGTTTACATATTATGAATCTTGTTCATAATTGGTGAAAGGCACACCAGAATCAGCCTATCACTGCCTTGTGTGACACACACCTTATTTTGAGTTGTCAGAATATTTAATCTTGGTCTGTAGACACATTTTTTTAACAGAATGAAGATGTACTTATAACAGATGATGATTCCTTGTTCATACATTATTTATAGAAACATGGTTATTAATCGAAAAACAGTATAGGATGTAGTGAATAGTGCTTGTGTTCGCTAAAGTGCTAAAAAGAAATAAATTTTTATATAGTGATCTTAAAAACTCTCCACTGATCGGATATTATTACTAACATCTGATACAATGGCATTTACTAAATTGTCTATTAGTGATGCAACAACTTGTCTATTACCAAGTGCATATATGTGCATTGTTGCCAGTACACATAATCATTATAGTGAACAACAACTAAGTTGTGCAAAAAATAAAGAGATTATTATTATTATAATCTTCATTGTGAAAAATAATACATATTCTTTTATATAAATAACAGAGAAAATGTGAGAAGAGTGGAATGTTTACTGGATGAAAGAATGAAAAGAGTATCTTTGCTTCTAACATCATGAGAACTTATCTCTTAATATGATTTTACATATTGCTTCATTACATTATGACAAGTTATAAGTACACATTGTAGTTGTTATTGTCATTCATTCCATATGGTTTAACACAATTTAATAAATGAATCCATTTGCACTCCATTCTTAATAATGTCTGTTCTACGTTTCGTCCCCTGATTCCAAGGGTTGCTTGTTGCAATATGGCAAACTTCATCATTGAATCATTACTGTTATGGATATTAATAAAAATGTCTGGTGACACTGGTAATAATTTTTCCTTTTTTTAAATCCTTTTTGGCATTGCGGATGTTTCTACTGTGTTCTAATATTCTTGTTCCGACTTGTCTTGTCGTCGTTCCGACATAGAACAGGTCACACGAACACTGTAGTACATATATAACTCCAATGGAAGTGCAGGAAAAATGTGATGTTAACGTGTTTTTTACCATATCTGTCTTGTATATATTTCAATTTTATTACTTTTGGGCATGTGCTGCATGTGCCACATGGGAACATACCAGGAGATTTGCTTATCTTTTTTGGTCTATGAATATAGTGACTTGGGACTAACATGTCTTTAAAACTAAAATAAAATAAACTTTTATGATTCAGATAGAGAATGTCATTTTAAACAATTTTCCCATTTACTTTTATCACCAATTTTGCTTTATTCTCTTGGTATTCTTAGTGAGGTAAAAAGTGTATTTATATAACTATGTTGGTTATGCAAAACTAGGGAATGGGTAATAAAGGGATTAGCTATCTTTTTAAACAATAACAATTCTGGTGTAGACTGTCCCTTTAACGTTTTTAAGGCCTTTTACAGCCTATTGAAACTTGGTTGCCTATTTGAGTTGCTAGGAGAGGGTCATTTTGTAAAATATGACAATTGTTGTTAATGATCTCAATAACTTGTTTCATTTGAGGATTAACAGTGGTAATAAGTCTGGTGACATTAAATGACTTTCTTTCGAGGGGTTGTAACAATTTTTTTCATTCCATTTTTAGTGCCTGTGAGTGTACCCATTTTACAGATCGGTTGCTATAACCGCTTTCTTTTAATCTGTTGGATAGTTTAACTGCCTCCTGTCTGTACTCTGTAGTATTAGAACAGTTACGTCTCAATCTTATGAACTCTCCTTTGGGAATGGCTCTAAAGGGTGCTGGGAGCATGAGCACTGGTATGATGTAGTAAGGTGTTGGTAGCAGTTGCTTTTCTTAGTGCTGATTTGTCCAGTCTTGTTTTTATTCTTTTCCAAATCTAGGAAATTGATTTTGTAGTCACTGTGTTCATATGTTAATCTTAGATTGAGATTGTTGGTATTGAGAATATTCATAAATTATTTTACCTAGTTCCTTCCCAGATAAACAGCACATCATCTATATAGCGAATCCACAAAGGGATGATATCGTTATCTGCCATGAAAACGGTCTTACTCTCCCACCATCCAAGGAATAAGTTAGCATATATTGGGGCACATGCCCTGTGTTTGCAAATAAAATGAATCTTTAAAAGTAAAATAATTGTGATTTAGGACAAAATGCAATAATTCTATTGTAAAAGAATTGTGAATTTTTTTATTTTAAATATTTTTTTATTGAAGGTTTTGCATGATACAAACAGATTGAGAGATATGGCAAATACATATTACATTATATATCAATGGTTATTCAAACAACAACATCACAAGAAACATGCGATAGAACAATTGCCAAGTTATAAATGAAAACCTCCTTTTGTGTCATTAAGCTATCATATTGATTATTCCAGGCTATCGCGTCTAAACACATTCTGAAGGAAAATTGTAGCTACTAGAGAGACCCATTTTATTATACGCTACTTGAAGACTGGTGTATCCAGTTAATCTGATTTTCTCTTTCCTTCACCCTCTTTTCGAATATAGCTAACAAGGAAGAGAAGGAAAGGGGGACGGGGTGGAAGGGTAAGAGGGGAACGATAATGGGAGGGAAAAAAAAAAGGGGAAAAGTATTGCAGCACTCTCAGATACTAATTCAAGCATAGTCTATCCATCTACTCCAGATGGCAATATATAAGTCCAGTTTGTTCAAGGATCTAAATACGTACTCCTCCATGTTTTTAAGATAATCTTCTATATCCCTTACTTTCTTTAGTGACGGAGGGGACGATTGTTTCCAATCTCTGGCTATAGCTAATTTTGTAGCAATGAGTATGTACGAAATTAGGGCCCTATCAGGTTCAGAAAAACATAATTTATGTAAGAACTTACCTGATAAATTCATTTCTTTCATATTAGCAAGAGTCCATGAGCTAGTGACGTATGGGATATACATTCCTACCAGGAGGGGCAAAGTTTCCCAAACCTTAAAATGCCTATAAATACACCCCTCACCACACCCACAATTCAGTTTAACGAATAGCCAAGAAGTGGGGTGATAAGAAAAAAGTGCGAAAGCATATAAAATAAGGAATTGGAATAATTGTGCTTTATACAAAAAAATCATAACCACCACAAAAAAGGGCGGGCCTCATGGACTCTTGCTAATATGAAAGAAATGAATTTATCAGGTAAGTTCTTACATAAATTATGTTTTCTTTCATGTAATTAGCAAGAGTCCATGAGCTAGTGACGTATGGGATAATGACTATCCAAGATGTGGATCTTTCCACACAAGAGTCACTAGAGAGGGAGGGATAAAATAAAGACAGCCAATTCCTGCTGAAAATAATCCACACCCAAAATAAAGTTTAATGAAAAACATAAGCAGAAGATTCAAACTGAAACCACTGCCAGAAGTACTTTTCTACCAAAAACTGCTTCAGAAGAAGAAAACACATCAAAATGGTAGAATTTAGAAAAAATATGCAAAGAGGACCAAGTTGCTGCTTTGCAAATCTGATCAATCGAAGCTTCATTCCTAAACGCCCAGGAAGTAGAAACTGACCTAGTAGAATGAACTGTAATCCTTAGAGGCGGAGTTTTACCCGACTCGACATAAGCATGATGAAATAAAGATTTCAACCAAGATGCCAAAGAAATGGCAGAAGCTTTCTGGCCTTTTCTAGAACCGGAAAAGATGACAAATAATACAAAGCTCTAACAGCATCCAAAGAATGCAATGATTTCTCCTAGAATTCATAGGATTAGGACATAATGAAGGAACCACAATTTCTCTACTAAGGTTGTTAGAATTCACAACCTTAGGTAAAAAATTCAAAAGAAGTTCGCAGCACCGCCTCATCGTGATGAAAAATCAGAAAAGGAGACTCACAAGAAAGAGCAGATAATTCAGAGACTCTTCTGGCAGAAGAGATGGCCAAAAGAAACAAAACTTTCCAAGAAAGTAATATAACGACCAAAGAATGCATGGGTTCAAAAGGAGGAGCTTGAAAAGCCCCCAGAACCAAATTCAAACTCCAAGGAGGAGAAATTGACTTAATAACAGGTTTTATACGAACCAAAGCTTGTACAAAACAATGAAATATCAGGAAGATTAGCAATCCTTCTGTGAAAAAAGAACAGAAAGAGCAGAGATTTGTCCTTTCAAGGAACTTGCGGACAAACCTTTATCTAAACCATCCTGAAGAAACTGAAAAATTCTCGGTATTCAAAAAGAATGCCAAGAAAAAATGATGAGAAAGACACTAAGAAATATAAGTCTTCCAGACTCTATAATATATCTCACTAGATACAGATTTACGAGCCTGTCACATAGTATTAAACACAGAGTCAGAGAAACCTTCTTTGACCAAGAATCAAGCGTTCAAACTCTATACCTTAAAATTTAAGGATTTGAGATCCTGATGGAAAAAAAGGACCTTGCGACAGAAAGTCTGGTCTTAACGGAAGAGTCCACAGCTGGCAAGAGACCATCCGGACAAGATCCGCATACCAAAACCTGTGAGGCCATGCTGGAGCTACCAGCAGGACAAACGAGCATTCCTTAGAATCTTGGAGAATACTCTTGGAAGAAGAACTAGAGGCGGAAAGATATAGGCAGGATGATACTTCCAAGGAAGTGATAATGCATCCACTGCCCCCGCCCGAGGATCCCAGGATCTGGACAGATACCAGGGAAGTTTCTTGTTTAGATGAGAAGCCATCAGATCTATTTCTGGGAGTTCCCACATTTGAACAATCTGAAGAAATACCTCTGGGTGAAGAGACCATTCGCCCGGATGCAACGTTTGGCGACTGAGATAATCCGCTTCCCAATTGTCTATACCTGGGATATGAACCGCAGAGATTAGACAGGAGCTGGATTCCGCCCAAACCAAAATTCGAGATACTTCTTTCATAGCCAGAGGACTGTGAGTCCCTCCTTGATGATTGATGTATGCCACAGCTGTGACATTGTCTATCTGAAAACAAATGAACAACTCTCTCTTCAGAAGAGGCCAAGACTGAAGAGCTCTAAAAATTGCACGGAGTTCAAAAATATTGATCGGTAATCTCACCTCCTGAGATTCCCAAACCCCTTGTGCCGTCAGAGACCCCCACACAGCTCCCCAACCTGTAAGACTTGCATCTGTTGAGATTATAGTCCAGGTCGGAAGAACAAAGAAGCCCCCTGAACTAAACGATGGTGAACTGTCCACCATGTCAGAGAGTGTTGTATAATCGGTTTAAAGATATTAATTGAGATATCTTTGTGTAATCCCTGCACCACTGGTTCAGCATACAGAGCTGAAGAGGTCGCATGTGAAAATGAGCAAAGGAGATCGCATCCGATGCGGCAGTCCTAAGACCTAAAATTTCCCATGCATAAGGCTACCAAAGGGAATGATTGTGACTGAAGGTTTTGACAAACTGATATCAATGTTAAACTTCTCTTATCTGACAAGGACAGAGTCATAGACACTGAATCTATCTGGAAACCTAAAAAGGTTACCCTTGTCTGAGGAAACAATGAACTGATTGGTAAATTGATCCTCCAACCATGATCTTGAAGAAACAACACAAGTCGATTCGTATGAGATTCTGCGAAAATGTGAAGACTGAGCAAGTACCAAGATATCGTCCAAAAAAGGAAATACCAAAACCCTGTTCTCTGATTACAGACAGAAGGGCACCGAGAACCTTTGAAAAAAATTCTTGGAGCTGACGCTAGGCCAAACGGTAGAGCCACAAAACTGGTAATGCTTGTCTAAAAAGAGAATCTCAGAAACTAAAAGTGATCTGGATGAATCGGAATATGCAGATATGCATCCTGTAAATCTATTGTAGACATATAATGCCCTTGCTAAACAAAAGGCAGGATAGTCCTACAGTTACCATCTTGAATGTTGGTATCCTTACATAACGATTCAATATAGATAGATCCGGAACTGGTCTGAAGGAATTGACCTTCTTTGGTACAATGAAGAGATAGAATAAAACCCCAGCCCCTGTTCCAGAACTGGAACTGGCATAATTACTCCAGCCAACTCTAGATCTGAAACACATTTCAGAAATGCTGAGCCTTTTCTGTGTTTACTGGGACACGGGAAAGAAAAAAAAATCTCTTTGCAGGAAGCCAATTCTGTACCTTAAAAGAAAACGTAAACTGCCCCATACCAGCTGAGCTGGAATGAGGGCCGCACCTTCATGGGTATTTAGGAGCTGGCTACAGGTTTCTATAAGGCTTGGATATATTCCAAACTGGAAATGGTTTCCAAACTGATACCGCTCCTGAGGATGAAGGATCAGGCTTTTGTTCCTTGTTGTGAGGAAAGGAACGAAAATGATTGTTAGACCTAAATTTACCTTAGATTTTTTTATCCTTTGGTAAAAAAGTTCCCTTCCCTCCAGTAACAGTTGAGATAATAGAATCCAACTGAAAATCGAATAATTTATTACCCTGGAAAGAAAGGGAAAGCAAAGTTGACTTAGAAGACATATCAGCATTCCAAGTTTTAAGCCATAAAGCTTTTCTAGCTAAAATATCTAGAGACATATACCTGACATCAACTCTAATGATATCAAAAGATGGTATCACAAATAAAATTATTAGCATGTTATAGAATAATAATAATGCTATAAAATTATGATCTGTTACTTGTTGCGCTAAAGCTTCTAACCAAAAAGTTGAAGCTGCAGCAACATCCGCTAAAAATATAGCAGGTCTAAGAAGATTACCTGAACATAAGTAAGCTTTTCTTAGAAAGGATTCGATCTTCCTATCTAAAGGATCCTTAAATGAAGTACTATCTGCAATAGGAATAGTAGTACGTTTAGCAGGAGTAGAGACAGCCCCATTAACCTTAGAGATTTTGTCCCAAAACTCTAATCTGTCAGATGGCACAGGATATAATTGCTTAAACGTTTAGAAGGAGTAAATGAATTACCCAAATTATTCCATTCCCTGGAAATTACTTCAGAAATAGCATCAGGGAGAGAAAATACTTCTGGAATAACTACAGGAGATTTAAAAACCTTATTTAAACGTTTAGATTTAGTATCAAGAGGACCAGAATCCTCTATTTCTAATGCAATTAATACTTCTTTAAGTAAAGAACGAATAAATTCCATCTTGAACAAATACAAAGATTTATCAGCATCAACCTCTGAGACAGAAACCGCTGAACCAGAAGAACCATTATCAGTATCAGAATGATGATGTTCATTTAAAAATTCATCTGAAAAAAGAGAAGTTTTAAAAGACTTTTATGTATACTAGAAGGAGAAATAACAGACATAGCCTTCTTAATGGATTTAAAAAATAAAATCTCTTATGTTATCAGGAACACTCTGAAAATTAGATGTTGACGGAACAGCAACAGGTAATGTAACAGTACTAAAGGAAATTTTATCTGCATTAATAAGTTTGACATGACATGCAATACAAACAACAGCTGGAGAAACAGAAACCAAAAGTTTATAGCAGATACACTTAGCTTTGTAGCTCCAGCACTGGGCAGTGATTTTCCTGAAGTATCTTCTGACTCAGTTGCAACGTGGAACATCTTGCAATATGTAAAAGAAAAAACAACATATAAAGCAAAATTGATCAAATTCCTTAAATGACAGTTTCAGGAATGGGAAAAAAAATGCCAGTGAACAAGCTTCTAGCAACCAGAAGCAATAAATAATGAGACTTAAATAATGTGGAGACAAAAATGACGCCCATATTTTTTAGCGCCAAAAAAGACGCCCACATTATTTGGCGCCTAAATGCTTTTGGCGCCAAAAATGACGCCACATCCGGAACGCCGACATTTTTGACGCAAAAAAAACGTCAAAAAATGACGCAACTTCCGGCGACACGTATGACGCCGGAAACAGAAAAAAAAATTTGCGCCAAAAAAGTCTGCGCCAAGAATGACGCAATAAAATGAAGCATTTTCTGCCCCCGCGAGCCTAACAGCCCACAGGGAAAAAGTCAAATTTTTTAAGGTAAGAAAAAATGATTGAAACAAATGCATTTATCCCAAGTATGAAACTGACTGTCTGAAAATAAGGAATGTTGAACATCCTGAGTCAAGGCAAATAAATGTTTGAATACATATATTTAGAACTTTATAAAAAAGTGCCTAACCATAGCTTAGAGTGTCACAGAAAATAAGCTTACTTACTTACCCCAGGACACTCATCTACATGTTGTAGAAAGCCAAACCAGTACTGAAACGAAAATCAGCAGAGGTAATGGTATATATATGAGTATATCGTCGATCTGAAAAGGGAGGTAAGAGATGAATCTCTACGACCGATAACAGAGAACCTATGAAATAGACCCCGTAGAAGGAGATCATTGCATTCAAATAGGCAATACTCTCCTCACATCCCTCTGACATTCACTGCACGCTGAGAGGAAAACCGGGCTCCAACCTGCTGCGGAGCGCATATTAACGTAGAATCTAGCACAAACTTACTTCACCACCTCCATAGGAGGCAAAGTTTGTAAAACTGAATTGTGGGTGTGGTGAGGGGTGTATTTATAGGCATTTTAAGGTTTGGGAAACTTTGCCCCTCCTGGTAGGAATGTATATCCCATACGTCACTAGCTCATGGACTCTTGCTAATTACATGAAAGAAAAGTTAAATCGCCCTGATGCAGGAGACCCATGGCTGGATGTAAAGGAATAGGCAGTCCCAGGTTACGAAGCAACAGCAATACATTTCTCCAAAGGCCCAAGATTCTGGGGCATTCCCACCAAATATGGATATGTGTACCAAGATTTCCACAATTCCTCCAGCAAAGAGGAGAGGCGGATCTATAGTACTTATTTAAAGTCACCGGGACAAGATGCCACCTGGTAACTATTTTGTTATATAACTCCCATAATGTCGCACAGTGTAGATATTTTTTGGTTCTCATTATCTCTCTAAACCAGATGTCAGCCTTGATATCTACCCCAACCTCCCTTTCCCATGCTCTAAACTGGTTAAGCTTGACTGGTTCTGTTGGGGAGATCAACAGGCTATAATGGAACAACAGGGCTCCTTTGTATGGCTTGTTAGTTTTCCATCTCTGTTCCCACTTTGTAAGTTCTCTAACTTTTTGTCCAGTCAGGCCCCAAGACCTTAGGATACTTATTAGTCTGAGGTATTCGAAATGGAGTGAGTCAGGCAGAGAGAACTTCAGCCTGGCTTCCTCAAAAGAGATCACCGTGTTATCCCTAAAGAGGGCTGTAATTGAGAAATCTGCAGTCTCTGCCCATGTTCTAATAGAATTGTGAATTTTATTAGCACTCTGATTAGATGATAAGAAGTAGGAAATAGCCTGTTCCCCCAATTTGTGTTAGATACTTGTATATAAAGACTCAACATCAGCTGTCACCAAAATAGACTCACTACTTAAAGTAAAATTTTCCAGTTTTTGTAAGACTTCGATTGTATCCTTTACTTAGGAAGGTAATGTGTAAAGATACTCTCTCAATCTTTGATCGATATACTGACTGGCTTTCTCAGTTAAGCTGTTATTACTGCAGAAAATGGGTCGCCCTGGAAGTTTTTGGATATCTTTATGGATTTTTGGAATAAGGTAAAAAGTGGCTGTAGTTGGATGTGATTGTATCAAAAACTGTTTTTCAGATGTGTTTATAACTTCATCTTTAAAAGCATTCTCAATAATTTTATTATATTTGAGGTACATCTCTGTGGGATTTCCAAACAGCTTTTTATAGCATTGTATATTGTTAAGTTGTTTCATAGATTCATCCAAATACATTTCTTTCTGCCCTAATACTATGTTTCCACCCTTGTCAGAAGATTTATTGAGAGTATCATCCCATGATTGAATTTCTTTTAGTGCCTTTTTCTCTGACACTGATAAATTCAATGTGGACCAATGCTGGGGTAGTTGTTCTATTTGGTGACATACTGTTTGATTGAACACTGATATTTCAGGGGATAGGCTATTAGAAGGTACATATTTGGATTTATTTTGTATTTGTTCTTGCCAATTACCATCAGAGCACTAGTTCAAACTTATTTAAATTGTTAGTAGGACAGAAACTTAACCCTTTAGAGAGAATTGTAATATGGTCATGATTGAGAATATGTTGTGTGAGGTTTATCACTTTCAAGTGCCCATCCAGATCTTGGAGAATGGGCTTGGTTGTCTCCTGGTTTCCCTGGATGGTGGGGCTTGATTTTTGCATTTGTTTGGCCTGGATTGTTGTGGTGTTATGTTTGTTGTAGTTATTAGGGCTGTTTGTGGGGCTTGCCCTAAAAAAAGAGGAGTATACAGCAGGGGTAGTAGACATAGTGCTATTATTAATTGCCAGCATTTGTGATCTGGTATAGGTTCTGGGCTGAGTGTTGTTTCTGAGACTTCAAATTCACTTTCGTTAAACCGTATTGGGTTTTGTGGTCTATTAGTGTTATAAGTATGATTATTATATTTTCTCTGCCACTTGTACACTCTTTTGTTAATAAGATCACCTTGATCTCTCATATTTTTGTTTTTTTATTTGATATCAGCTCGTTTTCCAGTTTGTCAAGTTCAGCTTGATATTGTTTATATAGAACATTACATTTTTCTAAATGTTCAAAAGATTTCAGTGTCATTTTGCTTTTGTAATGTTTCTTCCAATAGTTCAATCTCATCTTGATCTGATTCAATTAGAATCTTAATTAATGTAAGTGAACAAGTAGTAAGTGCTTTTTCCCACCTGTCTATATGTTCCTGCTTTTTAAGTTCCTATGCTGGGAACATTTTTATCCTTAACCCTCTTGGTATCATGTTGTCCTGTTGATAGCTCTTAACAAATGTAAATTACACCAACGTTTGTATACATTTTTATGTGATTGGCATAATAGATTATTTATTTGATCCTCTCTTAAGCTGTCAGATGTATCGTTAGATGCAATGAATAAAGAATTGAATTATGTTAGTCTTTTTTGCTGTCTGGCCAGCAGGTCGTTCTGTAGATTCATTGTTTATTTCAAGATACGTTTATAACTTAAACTACAAGAGTCTAAATTAAAAGAAACCTAGAGTATTCCTAGGTATTATACAATCTTTGATAAAAGAGAAAGAGACTAATATATAATATAAATGTCTTCTTATTCACCTTGGCAGAGAGAGCTATGGGTGATAATAAGTAGTAGTACTTTAAGCAATAATTAAATTCAAGAAAATATGAGACCACAAAAGAATGGGTATGCTCTAGGAGTGGTGACACCGTTAATGTTGTTACTGTGTTGAGCATAAGCAATAGAACTAAGCTGATAATATAAGCTGAGCTATAGATCAAAAGTACTTAAAGACACAGTACCCGTTGGTGTTGTAAAAATATATCAGTCTCCTCGCTCTAGCACTATTATTTAATTAATACTTGCTTCAACATAAGTTACTATTTCTTTTTAATGACACGATGAGTCCACAAATCATCTTTATTACTAATGGGAATACCTCTCCTGCCCTGCAGGAGGCGGCAAAGAGCACCACAGCAAAGCTGTTAAATAGCTCCTCCCTTCCCTCCCACTCCAGTCATTCTCTTTGCCTACGTTAAGTGCAAGGAGGTGGTAAATTAGGTGTTAGAAAAAGATTCTTCAATCAAGAGTTTATTATTTTTTAAGTAATACAGGATTGTGCTGCTTTGTTCTAGGGTGTAGCCGTATTCCATATCAGTCTCTTCAGTAGAGCAGTGGTGGCTTTAGAGCAATGGGAACTTGTGGGACATAATTCTCACTGCGCCTCCCATATCTTGATGGTCTAAGTAAGATGTCTCAGGCTTTATCTTTCTCCACAGGACTATGTGAGGGAGAGGACCTCTCGATCCTGCTGAGCTGCCCTGCTGTCGGGCAGATTTTAAAGGTAAGTGCTGCTTTTTATTCTGGGTCAGTAAACAAAGATCTCAGAGGAAGTGGAGCACTTTATTTAATTTGGGAAAGAACTCCTATATTTAAAAGGAGGGGATTTCAGTGACAGCACGTTATTAGCAGGCACTGGGGATTTCTATGGGGGCCTTTTATCACTTGGGCTGAGGGTAAGGACTCAGTGGGAGGTGATATTGTGATCACTATTTGAGCGAGACTGCGATCTAGAATGCAGTAGCCAAATTTGCCCCCAGGTTTGTTAAGGGTTCACTTAGCTCCCAGTGGCGTAGTTGAAACAGATAATATGGCAACCGGGAGCTTGAGTGTTGTTACGCCCACGATGGGCGGGGCTTTGTGTGGCGCCAGTTTGAGCTGCACATTCTTCTTTCCGATTATGGAAACGGAGGCACTGCTTAACAAAGTATTGAGTATTTAGAAGTGGGTCTGGACAGCGATACAGCTGCGTTCCAGACCTTTTGGTAACCAAGTTGCACAAACTTTTGTAAAGAGTCTCTACAAGCACATTGCTTAATGTTCTCATATAAGTGGGACCGGATAAAGCTACAGCTGCATTCCGGACTTTTTATGATTTATAAGCAGTAACGTGTTCTATGTTAAATCCTACTGTACACAAAATCATGAAATAAAGTTTGGGTATTAGAAGGGCAGTTGGGCACCTCAGCAATGTTTAGCTGAGGTGTAGATAGTTTCTGCAGTAATTATGTACTATTTTCATTTCTTTGTGCACTAAAAAATAAAAAGTTACATTTTAAAATTTAAAGAGACAGTAAAAAATTTTTATATGTTACATTTTATTACAAAATGTCACTCTTTTCTGAACCTACTTTTTCTAAGGTGTTTGATGTTTAGGAGTCTGTTGACAATGGTCAAGCTATGCCACAAATTTCTCCTATAGTGTCCCAAAAAATGTATGGCCCACATGCAGTGCCCTGCGTTTCCTCTCACACTCCACCTGGAGTTACCCTGCATTTCATGCATTATCTGTTTTTCCTACAAGGTAGAAAACATTTCTAGAGGACATATTTTCAATAATTTATGATGGATTCAGTAGTTGCTATTCCGAATGTTTCTTCCTTCTATCCTGAAAGAGGAAGATACTTCGGTAGTATATGAGGGGGACTTCTCAAACTCAGATGGAGTAATATCCTTATCTGATCCTGAGGTTGTTTTCCTTCAGTTTTTTAGCTTGATTACCTTCATTTGTTATTTGAGGAGGTTTTAGCTACCCTGGGCGACCCCGACTAGTCTATCCTAGAGTGTCCAGTAAGTTATAAGGAATGGGAGTGACCTTTTCTCCATCCCCTATATTTAAAAAGATGTTTCCCATAGCCAACTCAGCTAAGGAGGCTTGGCAAACAGTCCCTAGGGTGGAAGGAGTTTCCACCTTAGCTAAGAGAACTACTATACCCTTATAGGATAGTTGTGTTTTCAAAGGTCCTATGGACAAAAATTAGTAAAGGTATGTACACCAGGGCTTATAATGGCAACCAGTTGTGTACTTTGCTACCGTCACTAGTGCGGCGGCATATTGGTTTCATGCGTTGTCTGATGCTACTAGGTCAGAAACTCTCCTAGATGAAATCCAGGATAGCATAAAATCTTTATTACAAATTCTTCCCTTCAAGTTATCAAACTGTTCCAGCTCACAGAGTTTTATGGTTAGAACATTACTCTGCAGAGTATGTTCTGAGTCTAAGCTTTTTTCGATTCCTTATAAGGGAAGGACCTTGTTGGGACCTGGCTTAACGGAAATAATCTCTAATATTATGGGAGGTAGGAGTTTCCTTCTCCCTCAGGAACAAAAGGGAATCATTCCTAGAAACAAGCTATGGCTTGGGTTCGAGATGTTCAGGATCCCTGGGCAGTAGCAATAGTGGCCCAGAGATACAAGATAGAGTTCAAAAGTTTTTCCTCCCAGAGGCAGTTTTCTGCTTTCAAGAGAACCTGCCGGGGAATTAGCTCAAATGGTAGAGCGCTCGCTTAGCATGTGGGAGGTAGTGGAATCGTTACCCGCATTCATTAGCTGTAGACCAGACAAAAAGAGAGCGTTTCTACATTTTGTAGTAGATCTCTCCCACATGGGAGTGATAGTTCCTTTTTTCCGAAGCAGGAACGGGGTCCATTTTAGATCTCAAGAGTCTAAACAAATTTCTCAGAGTACCGTTCTTCAAGATGGAAACTATTAGTTCCATTCTTCCTTTGATTCTAGAGGGTCAATTTATGACAACAGTGGATTTAAAGGACGCGTATCTGCATTTTGCCATTCACAAGAATCATCACAAATTCCCAAGGTTTGCCTTTCTGGACAAGCACTTCCAGTTCGTGGCTTTTTCTTTTAGTCTTGCCACAGCTCCCAGAATTTTCACAAAGGTTCTGGGATCACTGTTGGCGGTGCTCCGGACACAGGGCATTGCAGTGGCACCCTATCTAGATGACATCCTAGTTCAGGCACCATCCTTACAACAAGCAAGATTATCGTTCCTACGATCTCACGGGTGGAAGGTAAATTTGGAAAAGAGTTCCTTAGTCCCAAATACAAGGGTGACTTTATTGGGAACCATAATAGATTCCTTATCTATGAAGATTTTTCTGACAGAAGTCAGGAAATCAAAGATTATTGATACTTGTCTAGTCCTTCAGTCCACTCCTCGGCCATCAGTGGCCCAGTGCATGGAGGTAATCGGGCTGATGGAGGCGGCAATGGACATCATCCCGTTTGCATGGTTCCACCTCAGACCTCTGCAGTTAAACATGCTCAGGCAATGGATTGGAGATTATGCAGATTTGTCTTTTTGAATACTACTGGAGCAGGAGACAAGGAATTCTCTTCAATGGTGGTTATCTCTGGATCATCTCTCCCAGGGAACCTGCTTTCACAGGCCATCCTGGGTGATTGTGACAACAGACACCAGCCTTCTAGGGTGGGGAGCCTTCTGGGGCTCCCTAAAGACTCAGGGAGTTTGGACTCAATCAGAGTCTGTTCTTCTTATAAACATTCTAGAGCTAAGAGCGATATGCTCTTCTGGCCTGGCCTCAGTTAGCCTCGGTCCAGTTTATCAGATTCCAGTCAGACAATATAACATCAGTGGCTTACATCAATCATCAGGGAGGAACGAGGAGTTCCTTAGTGATGACAGAAGTAACCAAAACAATTCAGTGGGCGGAGGCCCATTCTTGCTGCCTGTAGGCAATCCACATCTTAGGGGTGGACAGCTGGGAGGCGGACTTCCTAAGCAGGCAGAGCTTTCATCCGGGGAGTGGGAACTCCATCTGGAAGTGTTCTCCAGCCTGATTCTCAAGTGAGGTCAGCTGGAATTAGATCTCATGGCATCCCGACAGAATGCCAAGCTCCCGAGATACGGGTCGAGGTTCAGGGACCTTCAGGCAGTACTGAATAAATTCCCTGGCGGTACTTTGGACCTTCAGGCTAGCATACCTATTTTCTCTGTTTGTTTTGCTCCGGCTTAGCCTCGCAGGATTTGGTATGCAACTCTGGTGGACATGGCATCTTTGCTACCCTGGAGACTTCTGTGAGGAAGGATCTTCTAATTCAAGGTCTATTCCTTCACCCAATTCTAGTTTTCTGTGAAGCGGACTGCTTGGAGATTGAACGATTAATTTGATCCAAGCGGGGTTTTTCTGACTCGGTCATAGAGACCATGATTCAGGCTTGTAAACCTGTAACTAGTAAGATTTATCATAAGATATGGCGTAAATATCTCTATTGGTGTGATTTCAAGGGCTACTCTTGGAGTTGAGTTAGGATTGCTAGAATTTTGTCATTTCTCCAAGAGGGTTAGGAGAAAGGATTATAAAAAAGGGTCAAATTTCTGCCTTATCTATTTTGTTTCACATACATCTGGCAGATGTTCCAGATATACAATCTTTTGTCAGGCCTTGGTCAGGATCAGGCCTGTGTTCAAACCAGTTACTCCTCCATGGAGTTTGAAATTAGTTCTTAAGGTTCTTCAAGGGGCTCCGTTTGAGCCTATGAATTCCTTAGATATTAAATTGTTATCTTGAAAAGTTTTTTTTCTTGTTGCTATTTCTTCTGCTCGCAGAGTGTCAGAACTCTCGGCATTGCAGTATGAGTCACCTTACCCTATTTTTCATTCTGATAAGGTAGTGTTGCGTACTAAATAAGGATTTCTTCCTAAAGTAATTTCTGATCAGAACATTAATCAGGAGATTGTTGTTCCTTCCTTGTGTCCTAATCCTACTTCTCAGAGGGAACGGCTTCTGCACACTTTGGATGTGGTTCGTGCTTTAAGGTTTTACCTGCAGGCGACTAAGGATTTTCGTCAGTCTTCTGTTTTGTTTGTAGTTTTCTCAGGAAAATGTAAGGGACAGAAAGCTACGGCTACTTCTCTTTCTTTTTGGCTGAAGAGTATCATATGTTTTGCATATGAGACTGCTGGACAGCAGCCTCCAGAGAGAGTTGCGGCTCATTCCACGAGGGCTGTTACTCTTCCTCATGGGCATTCAAGAATGAAGCTTCGGTGGTACAGATTTGCAAGGCTGCAACTTGATCTTCTCTTCACACTTTTTCAAAATTCTACAAATTTGACACTTTTGCCTTGGCTGAGGTCGCTTTTGGGAGAAAGGTTCTTCAAGCAGTGGTGCCTTCCGTTTAGGTTCCCTGTCTTGTCCCTCCCGTATCATCTGTGTACTCTAGCTTGGGTATTGATTCCCATTAGTAATTAAGATGATCCGTGGACTCATCGTGTCATTAAAAAGAAAACAAAATTTATGCTTACCTGATAAATGTATTTCTTTTTTGACACGAGTCCACGGCTCGCCCTGTTATTTATTTTTGGTATGTTATAAACTTCAGACACCTCTGCACCTTGTTCTTCCTTTCTCTCTTTAACTTCGGTCGAATGACTGGAGTGGGAGGGAAGGGAGGACCTATTTAACAGCTTTGCTATGGTGCTCTTTGCCGCCTCCTGCAGGGCAGGAGAGGTATTCCCATTAGTAATTAAGATGATCCGTGGACTCATCGTGTAAAAAAAGGAATACATTTATCAGGTAAGCATAAATTTTGTTTTACCTTATATATTTAGACTGGTAGTTTGCTTTTAAGTGTGTGTGAGCCACACGCAGCTCTTAAAACTTTTTTTCTGCTTTTTAAAAAAAATAATAATCCAATTAAAAGTTACATTTTAATATACCTTGATCCAAGTAGTTACTGATAGTACATAAAAGCAAACCTTTTTTGAGCATACCCATTCTTTTGTGGTCTCTACTCATTTTTTCTAGTGAAGATGTCATCTCTGCCAACTTGGAGGTTTCCTCTGAGGAAGGACCTTCTAACTTGGGGTCCATTCCTCCATCCAAATCTTGTTTCTCTAAAGCTGACTGCTTGGAGATTGAACGCTTAGTTCTGTCTATGCGTGGATTTTCTGAGTCGGGCATTGAGACCATGATCCAGGCTCGCAAGCCTGTTACTTGAAAAATTTACCATAAAGTATGGCATAAATACCTTTATTGGTATGAATAAAAGGGCTTCTCTTGGAGTAGGGTCAGGATTCCTAAAATTGTCTTTTCTCCAGGAAGGTTTGGAGAAAGGGTTGTCAGTTCTCTAAAAGGTCAGATTTCTGCATTATCTATTGTTTCACAAGCGTCTGGCGGATGTGCCAGACGTTCAATCTTTTTGTCAGGCCCTGGTCAGAATCAGGCCTGTGTTTAAACCTGTTGCTCCTCCTTGGAGCCTTAATCTTGTTCTTTAAGGGACAGTCTACACCAGAATTGTTAGTTTAAAAAGATAGATAATCCTTTTATTACTCATTCCCTAATTTTGCAAAACCAACACAGTTATATAAATACACTTTTTACCTCCGTGATTACCGTTTATCTAAGCCTCTGCAAACTGCCCCCTTATTTCAGTTCTTTCTTTTGACAAACATTCATTTTAGCCAATCAGAGATTGCTCACCTGAACCCCATGTGCGTAAGCACAGAGTTATCTATATGACACACATGAACTAACACCCTCTAGTGGTGAAAAACGTTCAAAATGCCTTGAGATAAGAGGCGGCCTTCAAGGGCTTAGAAATTAGCATATGAACGTCCTAGGTTTAACTTTCAACTAAGAATACCATGAGAACAATGCAAAATTGGTGATAAAAGTAAATTGGAAAATTGTTTAAAATGCCATTCTCTATCAGAATCATGAAAGTTTATTTTGGACTAGACTGTCCCTTTAAAGTTTTGCAGCAGGCTCCGTTTGAGCCTATGCATTCCATATTAAGTTGTTATCTTGGAAGGTTTTGTTTCTTATTGCCATCTCTTCTGCTCTGAGAGTTTCGGAACTCTCAGCTTTGCAGTATGATTCCCCTTACCTTATCTTTCATGCAGATAAGGCGGTTCTTCATACTAAATTGGGGTTTCTTCCTAAAGTGGTTTCGGATAGAAATATTAAATCAGGAAATTGTTGTTCCTTCTCTGTGTCCCAATCCTTCTTCTCTTAAAGAACGTCTGTTGCACAACTTGGATGTTGTGCATGCTCTAAAATTCTACCTACAGGCGACTAAGGATTTTCGCCAGTCTTCTGCCCTGTTTGTTTGTTTCTCAGTAAAGCGTAAGGGTCAGAAGGATACTTCTACTTCTCTTTCCCTCTGGTTGAGAAGTATGATTTGTTTTGCTTATGAGACTGCTAAACCGCAGCCTCCTGAGAGAATTACAGCTCATTGCACTAGGGCTGTCTCCTATTTCAAAAATGAAGCTTCTTTGGAACAGATTTGCAAGGCTTCAACTTGGTCCTCTCTGCATACTTTTTCCAAATTTGATACTTTTGCCTCGGCTGAGGCCTCTTTTGGGAGAAAGGTTCTTTAATGGGTGGTGCCTTCTGTTTAGGTTCTGCCTGTCTTGTTCTCCCTTCCTGTTCATTCTGTGTCCTCTAGCTTGGGTATTGGTTCCCATAAGTAATTGAATAATGTTGTGGACTCTCCATATCTTAGGAAAGAAAACAAAATTTATGCTTACCTGATAAATTTCTTTCTTTCCGGACATGGAAAGTCCACGACCCCACCCTTTATCAAGAGTTATTTTTGACTAAACCTCAGGCACCTCTACACCTTTGTGTTATTCCTTTTCCATTTCCCTTCGGTCAAATGACTGGGGAAGTGGCACTTGGCAGGTTTGCTGTGGTGCTCTTTGCCTCCTCCTGCTGGCCAGGAGTGATATTCCCACTAGTAATTGAATGACGTTGTGGACTCTCCATATCCGGAAAGAAATTTATCAGGGAAGCATACATTTTGTTTTTTCAGCCCCCAGAGGTTGGAATGGACTCCTGCACACTTCACATCTCTGGCCCTGCAACATCCTACTTGCTTGATCGGTGCCTGAGCTTATTTATATTAGGCATAGGCATTTGGCTGCTTCGTTAGCTGCCAAATGCAGAAGTAGGCAGCCATTCGTGGCTATTTTTGTAAGGTGGATTGATTCTTGTGAAAGATTACCACACTAAGATCTGTGCAAATACAGATCTTAGCGTGGTGATCTTTCACAAGAATAAATCGAATACTGAAAATAGCCGCAATCCACGAGTGGCTGCCTAATTCTGCATTCGGCAGATAACGAAGCTGCCATATGCCCCAGCCTAATTTTTATCCATCCCTAATTGGCAGAGCAATTGGGATAATATAAAGTTTCTCGAGGCTTTACTCATGTGTTCCTGGCATACAAAACATTGCAAATGTCACTAAGAAGTTTTACATGCATTTCATAGACAGATTTTTTTCAATGCAGCACTTAAATTGATATATATATATATATATATATATATATATATATATATATATATATATATATATATATATATATATATATATATACACATTAATGTCCCTTTAATATAGAAGCAAGATTAGGGTAGAGGTGATACCGTATGAGCAAACTATATCATAATGGGCAGTTATAAAATGTACAAAATGAACACAAAATATTTTTCATTATTTTGAGTATTTCTCAAGAGTGTAGAATGGTACTAACAAAACCAAAGGTCACATGACTGCATTATATAAATAAGCAAACCATAAAGGAAGTTTATTTCCTATATAAGAAAGATGCTGCATAACATTTAAACACAAATTATTGCAGTTTATATTGATTTTTTTTATTGACTAATATTCTTCTTAAGAGATTTACTGCTCTATATCATCTCTGGAAATAACTGTATTACTTTAGACGTAAGCAACAGCTTACTTTAAACATTATCCAGAAGTTCATCCTTTTGGCTAAGCTGTAATGAATTCAAAAAGGATATGAGTTTAATTAATGTAATAAAACATTTTAGACAATATCATTTCTGATGCGGAGGAACTGTAAAATTATTATTAATAAAAAAAAATATAAAGTATAATCTAGCTCCCAATTCTTAGCTATTTGATTTTACTACACTGACAGCTGTGGGTGCAGCATTTTCTAGGTCAGCAAGAAAGAAAAATAGTTATTTTCTACAATATCTTTCTATGAAAAGTTTTGATACTTCTAAAACACATTAAATTTACTTTACTTTTTTATTCTGAATTTAGGAAAAGTAACCCCTCGAGGACATAGAAGACAATTTTATTGGCATATAGGATTTTTTATTTTTATAAAACTTATTCACTGTATATACTGGAAGAATCAGGAAGTTGATGGTGCAAGCTGGTATCGCCTTTTCACTGATGCAGAGTGATTTCCCTCCATACGCTGCTATAGTATATGGAGCCAGATGCAAAACCTTCTGCTACTTAAGGTTAGGGTTACAATTAGATATGTTAGCAATATCGCTCAAAACATCTGGATTTTGTTATTATTATCAGGTATGTGTAGAGCGCCAACAGATTCCGCAGCGCTGAATCTGTTTTGTTAACTCAGATGCTGGAAAAACATACATTATGCTTACCTGATAATTTAATTTCCTTGTGTATGAGGAGAGTCCACGGCCTCATTCCTTACTGTTGGGAAATACTGAACCTGGCCACCAGGAGGAGGCAAAGACTGAAATAATCCCCCTACTTCCCTCATATCCCAGTCATTCTGCTAAGGGAACAAGGAACAGTAGGAGAAATATCAGGGTATAAATGGTGCCGGAAGAGAAAAACAAATTTTGGTCCGCCCATCGGAGTATACGAGTAGGGGCCGTGGACTCTCCTCATACAGAAGGAAATTAAATTATTAGGTAAGCATAATTTATGTTTTCCTTCTTAATATGAGGAGAGTCCACAGCATCATTCCTTACTGTTGGTAAAACTATACCCAAGCTCTAGAGGACACTGAATGATAACGGGGGGGGGGGGGTAAAGAAAATGCGGACCCTAATCTGAGGGCACCACAGCCTGTACAACCTTTTTCTCCCAAAAGCAGCCGAAGCAAAAACTTCAAATTTGTAGAATTTTGAAAAAGTATGTAAAGAGGACCAGGTAGCCGCCTTACAAATCTTATCCATAGAGGCCTCGTTCTTAAAAACCCAAGAGCAAGCCACCGCTCTAGTGGACTGATCCGTAATTCTCTGAGGGAGGTCTAAGACCCGCTGACTCGTAAGCGAAGCGTATAACACTCCGCAACCAAAAAGATAAGGAAGTCGAAGAGACCTTCAGACCCTTACGCTTCCCAGAATAGATAACAAACAAGGAAGACGTTTGTCTAAAATCCTTAGTAGCTTGAAAATAAAACTTTAAAGCTCGAACGACATCCAGATTATGAAGTAAGCAATCCTTCAAGGAAGAAGGATTAGGACACAAGGAAGGAACCACAATCTCCTGATTGATGTTACGATCAGACACCACTTTAGGAAGAAAACCCAAGCAGGTACGTAGAACAACCTTATCCTTGTGAAACATGGCAAGGCCGCCATCTCAGAAACTCTGTGTGCCGATGCAATAGCCAATCGAAAAAGAACCTTCCAGGACAACAATTTAATGACAAGCAAATGCATAGGCTCACACTGAGCCCATAGCATAAACTTAAGAACAAGATTTAAACTCCAAGGTGGAGCGTTTGAAACACAGGTCTGATCCTGATCAGAGCCTTAAAGGGACACTGTACCCAAATTTTTTTTTTTGTAATTCAGAAAGAGCATGAAATTTTAAGCAACTTTCTAATTTACTCCTATTATCAATTTTTCGTTCTCTTGCTATCATTATTTGAAAAAGAAGGCATCTAAGCTTTTTTTTTGGTTTCAGTACTCTGGACAGCATTTTTTTATTGGTGGATTAATTTATCCACCAATCAGCAAGGACAACCCAGGTTGTTCACCAAAAATGGGCCGGCATCTAAACTTACACATTTCAAATAAAAATACCAAGAGAATGAAGAAAATTTGATGATAGGAGTAAATTAGAAAGTTGATTAAAATTTCATGCTCAATCTGAATCACGAAAGAATTTTTTTGGGTACAGTGTCCCTTTAATGAAGGATTGCATGTCAGGGAGCTCAGCGAGTCTCTTGTGCAGCAAAACAGAAAGGGCCGAAATCTGTCCTCTGAGGGAACCGGCAGAAAGGCCCTTCTCCAGACCCTCCTGGGGAAAGGAAAGAATCCTGGCAGTCTTGACCTTAGGCCAGGCGAAACCACGCTCTTCACACCAGAATAAGTAAGCTCTCCACACCTTATGGTAGATGCGACGAGTAACCGGCTTACAAGCCTGAATGAGAGTATCAATAACCCTCTCAGAGAAACCTCTCTTGGCTAAGACTAAGCTTTCAATCTCCATGCAGTCAGCTTTAGAGAATCTAGATTTTGATGAACAAAGGTACCCTGTTCCAGCAGATCCCTACAACAAGGTAACCTCCATGGAGAAGATGAGGAAATCCCCTCCAGGTTAGCGAACCACATCCTTTGTGGTCACGATAGCGCAATTAGTATCACTGATGCTTGCTCCTGCTTGATGCAGACCACTACACGAGGGAGAAGTGGTTAAGGTGGAAAAATCTAAATAAGATTGAAATTTAAAGGCACTGCTAATGCATCTATTAGCTCTGCCTAAGGATCCCTGGACCGCGACCCATATCTGGGTAGCTTGGAGTTGAGCCGGAACGCCATAAGATCTATCTCCGGCGTCCCCCATCTGTTGCAAATCTCCACAAACACCTTGGGATGGAGAGACCATTCCCCCGGGTGAAAGAATCGTCTGCTGAGGAAATCCGCTTCCCAGTTGTCCACACCCGAAATGTGGATCACTGACAGCGAGCAGTGGTGGGCCTCCGCCCATTCCAGAATACTTCCCTCATTGCTAGGGAGCTTCTCGTTCCCCCCTGATGGTTGAGGTAAGCCACCGAGGTTATGTTGTCTGATTGGAATCTTATAAACTAAGACGAACCCAGAAGAGGCCAAGCCTTCAGAGCATTGAAGATCGCTCGAAGTTCCAAAATGTTGATTGGGAGGAGAGGTTCCGCTCTAGTCCACAGGCCCTGTGCCTTCCTGGCACCCCTAACAGATCCCCATCCTGATAGACTTGCGTCCGTAGTCACAATCTCCCAGGATGGTCTCAAAAAGGATGTCCCTTTGGACAGGTGATCTGGACAGAGCCACCAAGAGAGCGGTTCTCTCGACCGGTTATACAGAGAAATCTGTTGAGACAGATCCGAATGATTGGCGTTCCACTGTCTCAGCATGCACAGCTGAAGTAGTCTGAGATGGAACCTGGCAAAAGGAATGATGTCCATGCAGGACACCATAAAACCAATCGCCTCCATAGACCGAGCCACAGAGGGCCTTAAGGAGGTCTGGAGGGCAAGACAAGTGGAAGTTAGCTTGCAACATCTTTGGTCTGTAAGGAATATCCTCACGGATATGGAATCTATTATAGTACCCAGGAATTCTACCCTGGTACTGGGAGTAAGAGAACTCTTTTCTAAGTTTATCTTCCATTCATGAGATCGAAGCAGGAGATCCTTCGAATGTTCCTCTGCCAGACAACAGGATGGTGCTTGAACCATAATGTCATCCAAGTATGGCGCCACTGCCAGCAGAGCCCCCAGAACCTTTGTAAAAACTCTTGGAGCAGACCAAACGGCAGTGCAATAAACTGGAAGTGCTGGTCCAGGAACGCAAACCGTAGGAACTTGAGGTGTTCTTTGTGTATAGGAACGTGAAGGCAAGCATCCTTCAGATCTATCGTGGTCATAAACTGTCCTTCCTGAACTAAGGGAAGGATGCATCTTATTGTCTCCATCTTGAACGAGGGGACAGATAGAAATGTGTTTAAACTCTTTAGGTCCAGAATCAGGCGGAAGGTTCCCTCCTTCTTCGGGACCACAAACAGGTTTGAATAATATCCCAGACTTCTTTCTGCATGAGGTACCGGTACAATAACTCCCAGGGAGGACAGATCCCTCACGCACCCCAGAAAGGCTTCTCGTTTTTCTGGCCTTGAAGACAGGTTTGACAAGAGGAATATGCCCCTGGGTGGATGAGACTTGAAACCTATCCTGTATCCCTGAGCAATGAACTCCAGGACCCACGGGTCTTGCACGTCCCCAAACCAAATGTCCGAAAATAGCGATAGTCTGCCCCCTACCAGATCCATAGCCGGATCGGGGACCGCCCCTTCATGCCGACTGTCTCAGCGGGCTTCTTATTTTGCTTGGACTTTTTCCAGGACAGAGCCGGCTTCCAAGTGCCCTTGGATTGCGCGGGCTTTGTGGAGGGCTGCCGTCGTTGAGATTTATCCGAACTAAAGGAACGAAAATTAGGACCTTGTCCTTTAGGTTTGTTCTTCTTATCCTGCGGTAAAAAGGCAACTTTGCCTCCTGTAACCGTGGAGATAATGGAGTCCAGGCCTGGATCAAATAGAATCTTTCCCTTAAAGAGGAGGGAAAGAAGTCTTGACTTCGAAGTCATGTCCGCAGACCAGGACTTCAGCCATAGTGCCCTACGGGCTTGAACAGAAAAACCTGAAGCCTTAGTATTCAGGCGAATAATCGCCATATTTGCATCACAAATAAAAGAATTAGCTACCCTTAAAGCCTTAATTCTTTCTTAGATCACATCGAGGGGACCTTTGACCTCGATCAACTCTGATAAGGAGTCGCACCAGAAGGTAGCCGCTCCAGCAACCGCCGCTGCCGGTTGAAATAAATATCCCGTACTGCAACATTTTTCTTAACAGAGTTTCTATCTTCTTATCCATGGGCTCTTTAAACGACAAACTATCCTCAAGCGGGATAGTAGTACGCTTAGCAAGCGTGGAGATAGCGCCATCCACCTTGGGGATGAAACCCCACAACTCCAATTGAGAGTCCGGAACCAGGAATATTTTTTTAAAAGAAGAAGGGGAAAAAGAATAACCAAGCCTTTCCCATTCATTCTTAATAATGTTCGCCATCTTTATGGGAACCGGGAAAGTCTGTGGTACAACCCTGTCCTCGTAGAGCTTATCTAATTTAGGAATCAAAGGTTCCTCAGGTAATTTAGGCTCTGGGACCTCTAAAAGTAGCCAAAACTTCCTTTAACAGAAAGCATAAATGTTCAATCCTAAATCTAAAGTCTGGTTCCTCCGCAGCTGGAGGCTTAGAGGCAGCAGATTCGACCCAGAGAGAGCATCCTCTGAAGCATCAGAGGCGTCTTCATCAGCGGATAATCTTGTATCAGATAACTCCAACAAGCTAGTAGATGACCCCTGGGAAGGATAGCAATATTTGACCTTGCACTTAAGCAGGGCGAGGTAAAGCACTAAAGGCCGCAAACACTGCTGTTTGTAATTGCTCAGTAAAGTCTGACGGTAAAAGGGCCCTTCCAGATGGAGGATTAGGAGTGCTACAAGAAGCTGCAAGTGTATTAGGAGATGACTGTAGGGTGTGCACCGGACGGAGACTCCTCAGATGTGGATGGCTCAGTGGTACTAAACATATTAACTTTATTCAACATGATTACATTATCAAGGCATGTGGAACATAATTGAGCAGGCAGTTATACCGTGGCCTCCTCACAATATAGACAGGTATTAGACTTAGGTAAAGAGGGAGTACCCTTTAACGCATCAGAATCCTCCAAAGCTTGCGCTAAATAAAGCAGACTTTGATATTAAGAAAAAAACGGCACCTTTATACCCCCCTAATGGCTGGGGCACTCACCACTTCCTATGACCCAGGCCCAACAGAGAAACCGTTTCGTCTCCGGAAAACCGCAAGGTCAGGAAAGAAGAAATCAGTCTGACCACACCCGGACCGCCCCTGCTATAGGAAAAAGCGTGCCAAGCCTCTCGGGCGCCGCAGCTTACCAAAACGAAAGTAAAAACCTGTTCGTTCCAACATTTGCCTGAGCCCATCTCACACGTCGCAGCATAATCATAATAAAATAAATTATGTGATTAATACCCCCTGTTCAATAATCCCCTTATGGAGATATTAACCCTTGATTCCATACAGATAAAAGGAGTCACACTGTGACCCTGTCTTCTTGCGTTATCATATATGTATAAAAAAATGAAATGATCTTACCGGAATCTATGCCGTGGAACAGAATCACAGCCTCTCAAGCTTGACAGTCTTGTAGCATCACTCCCAACATGGACGCGAGTAATGGAAGCAGGCAGTGAAACTCGTCAACACTGATTGCTTAGGAGCTGTTAATACAAGTCTGGATGGATTTGCAGAAAGACTCTCCCCTCCATCTCCAGACTCTAACATTCGTCAATGCTCTCACTGAGAGGCTGACAAGACTACTTAAAACTCCAGTCCCATTTTGAAGGGCAGACACCCTTCATAAGGAACTACTCGGACACTTCTCTGCCAACCTCCTGTGATGAAAGGCAAAGAATGACTGGGATATGAGGGAAGAGGGAGGAGTATTTGAGCCTTTGGCTGGGGTGTTTTTGCCTCCTCCTGGTGGCCAGGTTCAGTATTTCCGAACAGTAAGGAATGATGAAGTGGACTCTCCTCATATTAAGAAAGAAACAGTGTTTTCAGGAACTTTTCACAACCAGCACTAGCATTATGTTCTGTGAGGTGAAATGTCATCATATTGACACTGCAACACCCCCATTAAAATCATTTCTTATACATTTCAATACCCCTTAAACTAATTAACCATATTAGTTACAGTCATCACACTAATAACCCGAGCCATGACACATAGGTGTTCATTGCCCAAAAATGTTGGTGGTATTTTTTGGGTTATTTGTCTTTTTGCCAATTTTGTCCTTGCTCTGGCGAGGTCTTGTTTCTTGACTAATGCTCTTGGTTCTTATCTTCTGGTTTAATTAGGTTTTATGTCTAATTTTGGGGTCGTTGAGAGATTAACCATTACAGTAATGGGGCTGAAACAGAAGGGATATCATGGGGATCTTTTGAAATATCTCAATTTACCTTATATAGATAAAAGTATTGTCCTTTGTGGATTTTTTAAAACCCATGTTAATAAGCATCATCTGTTAAACCTCTGTTGTCATACCTAAGGCCAAGAAGCAAATGCGGTAACCTGCAAATCAGATAGTTAGTTAAAAGTAAAATCTCCAACCTGATTTAGGAAATTTACAACTAAAATAAATTCTAGGTTACAGATTGATCTTTTTAGCCTGTTTAGGACTTCTTGAACAAGCACATTTTAAACAAAAGCAAGAGATGAATGTCCCTTTAAGCTGACTGTAGCTGTCACATAAGAAAGTTCTTGATTTGGAACCCAAGAAGTTGCGCATTATGGGTTCCAGGTGGAGTAGAAACATCTCCAAATTCCAATTATCTGATGGATTAAAGTAAAGCCATGTGCTATATACTTATGATTCTTAAAATACCCTGAATTTTAAGAACGGATCGGACCACATTAACCTGCAAAGTTAGAATAGACCTCTACAAGTTTTATTATTTATGATAAAATAAGGTGTGAAATTTTTTTTAGTTGTTATATCTATTTGTGCTACATCTATCTGTGGACGACAGTTTCTCTTTTTACTAAAATAAACTTTACCTCTTAGAAATGCACCCATGGTTTTGGCATTCCTTTCCAGGGTCTCAGCTCTTCCTCCTGAATAAATAATCCTTGTGTTTATTTCGGAGTACCCTTTGTTGTGTACCAGACCTACTAGTACCCTGTGTTGTAGGTCTCTGCTCCTCTTGAATAACTTATCCTTGTGTTTATTTCGGAGTACCCTTTGCTGTGTACCGGACCTACTAGTACCCTGTGTTGTAGGTCTCTGCTCCTCCTCCTGAATAAATGATCCTTGAGTTTATTTCGGAGTACCCTTTGCTGTGTACCAGACCTACTACTACCCTGTGATATAAGTAAATTACTAGCAAGAGAAGCTTCATGGGACTTTACAAATGAAACACCATCTATATTCTATACACAGAAGTTGTCATAGCAATAACTTTGTGAAGCTTATGTCACCCTTCCCTAGAGCGTTATCACAGTAACAGCTGTGGTGCAGTTTATTATCCAGGTAAATAAACTGCCATTAGGTTACTAACACTGGAGGAACCTGGCTTTGTTCGTTTTTCAGGAGGAATACAAAACATTATTTAAAATTGGTGGGAATTTAGGAATATTCAACACAAGTAATGTGTTTAGTGCTCAGCCTTCCCGTAGAACTCTTATTAACATAAATATTTAAAAATAAAATCTTTAAAAGTCTGAAGATTATCCTGGTCAAGATCAAACCTCCATTTTATATGCCAAAAACACAGCCATTTTGTAATAAATGTTCTAGACTCCAGTTATAAAGTCTATTATAAAAAAGCCATATAACCTAGTGATATTTATTTGTTATTTACACTGACAACCTTAAAAGCACACAAAATCTATTTAAAAACAGATCACATGAAATTTATACATTCATAGATATAGCACCCCTGGTACTATTTAAATTTAAGACCTATTTACAAATATCTTTCCATACAACATTTCGGCTTCCTGCATTTGTAACAGTCATGCTCAAGCACAGAAAAAAAAAAAAAACAGGAAGTTTGCGTTCTTCCAGTTAACAAACGGAAATCCTGAATGATATTGTCTTAGATCTAATAGTATCTAAATATCTCCTCAGTTGCATTTGGAATTCAGTTTATAATAAATGGAAAATGTTAGCAGCAGTTCAGTATTTGCTAAACAATGTATATACATCTTTCATTCATTTATCTGCTAAAGTGTTATGTTCCCAAAAGATCAGGTTGTTGTGGGTATTTTATGGGAAATGTCCAAAGTGATTTTAAAGATGTCTATGTTCTGCAATTCTCCAAATACTTCTGCAGAGCCAGCGAATAATAATAACTAAAAAAATTCAGTTCCTGAACACAAACTTGAGTGGTTTATGTACGATCTAGTGGTTAGATTACAGTAAATGCTTACAGGCTCCAGCCAATGTTCAAAGCCATTTACTCACATGAACATCGTATTATTTTTGTTTTTATATCAATATATTCAGTATATTCTGTCTACCTACTGCAACTAGTTTTGCCCTATTGTCTGTTGTAACAGTAACTCATATTGTAAATAAAATATTTACAGTGCAATCAGCAATTTATATATACATACACACCTATAAATAAAATGATCAATTTAAAAGATTTTTTTTCTAAATTACACTATTTTTTCTTTTACAGATAAGTAAAAAGAGTGTCCATTAAAACATATGAACTCCTGTTATAGAGTGAGCAGGAACCAAAGCTCATTGTGTCTCAGTGCGTCTTCATTCATAGGAATTTTAGCTAGCGTCTGTGCCTGAACATTAATGAGCCAAGTCAGTGTGACTAGCACTCAGACTTCTTGAGTCTGTCAGACTATTATTTCGCTCCTGTATAAAAAAGGGGGGAGAGAAAAGCAGTTACTTTCTTGTAATACTAGATCCATATCTCTATATACAGTAGGCACATCAATATTTAATACAATTAACTCTTTTGCTGCTTAAAAGGTCTGCAAGCAAGTTCTTTAGCAGTCAAGAATTTAAATGAAAGTTATGTTTTATCTCTTACACCATTCACCAATTAAAGACTGTTCTATTTTTACGGTCAGAGATCCAAATGACACATTTTCTTTTTAGACAGTGTTCGAATTCCCCCAATATTTTTTTTGCAGCCTATTTAAGCAGATGATCAACTTTGATATCTAAACATATAAATTTCTTCAAGTGTATTTTTTGTGAATAGTTTTGTGTAGTTGGCCTTACAATACATATTTACATCTTACAAGGGTTGCAGTGGTTTCCATTCCCACTTTTTTGTTCCATTCTGCTTTTTTAACTCTCAGGGGACAAGGCTACTGGGGTGACTGTCAAGGAAGTTAGAAATGTAAAATTTTATTTCTGTTGGGCTTTTCCTTGAGTAGCATTAACTATGTGCTCTCCCTTATAGATTTCTGCAAATCTGCCCTTTCTGTTCCAAAGAAAAGCAGGCGTTTGGGATTGTGTCCAGCCCCCTTAAAGGGATTTTTTGTGTGTTTTATATGCAGGTTTATAAATATTAAATCTGTCATTTTGTTAGCAATAGTTGGCTAAGAGCAGTCCAGTGACATAAAAATGCAAGAGAAGCTATTCATTGGTTATCATATTCTCCTCTGCTGTGGAACATAGATTAACATCTGCAATGATCAAGGTCATAGATCTGAATCCTCCAGATGCATTACAACTTGCTGGAGGTAGAACGGAAAAAGTAAAATTACAGGAAAAGCAGGCAAAATAATGACTATACCCTCTGTTTTCACTGTGTATAATTATCTTTTTTAAGAGGATTCATGGTCAGTTTAATTTTCCCTTTAAAGGGACATGAAACCCAAATTTATTTTGCAAATCAGAAACTCTATGCAATTTTAAACAACTTTCCAATTTACTTCTATTATGAAATATACTTAATTATCTTTGTATCATTTGTTAAATGTGCAAATGTACTACTGGGAGCTAGCAGAACAGATCAGGTGAGCCAATGAACAAGTCATATGTGCAGCTAGCTCCCAGTAGTGAACGGCTGTTTTGGAGCCTACCTAGGTATGCTTTTTAACAAAGGATACCAAGAGAAAACAAAGCAATTTACATAATAGAAGTAAATTAGAAAGTTATATAAAATCACTTGCTATATCGGGGGGGATAAAAGCAGTATAAAACTTGTTAGCATTAACTTTATGGTACGTGACTGCTTAAATGATCATGTCCTAGACATAAACCATCAATAATAAAATGCTTTAATGTGCTAAACCCCACAAATGGGTTAAACACATAGGTAAATTGAGCTCCAGCAACACACTGCTGATCCCGAGATGAACAAGGCCTGTGATAGGCAGTGATGCACATTTGCTGCTCAGTAATCATGCTCAGCTGCAGACCAGTATTGCATTGTCAGAAGACCAGTGCATTTGGATCATTCGTTATGATTCAAATTCGGAAGAAAGTAGCCGCTTGTGGCATTCGGTTATTTTCAGAGCCGCATTTATTCTTGTGAAACTGAAACACACTAAGATCTGTGCAAACCTAAATCTTAGTGCGTTTCACTTTCACAAGAATAAATGTGGCACCGAAAAGTGCTAAATGCTGCAAGCGGACGCTTCTTTCACATCTGGAGCATAACGAATTATCTGAATACATTGGCTTCATTGTCAGTCGAGAGGTGACTTTAAATATGGCCCTTATTCAAAATGATGACAGGTTGCCAAAAATCTGCTATGACAAATAAGGTGGTTTGGAATATTTTATGCTTCAGGCAGCCATACAAAAAGCAAGTAAAACTACAAACATGCTTACAGTCACCATACACTTGCTGGCCAGCATCATTGTAAATGGAGGAAATAGAGCCGGACAGCAGTGCAGAGGAGTTCTTTTTTGTCTAAAGGGACACATGGAACCCCTTAAAGGAACATGAAACCCATTTTTTTCCCTTCATGATTCAGATAGTCATGCGATTTTAAACAACTTTACAATTTACTTCTATTATCTAATTTGCTTTGTACTCTTTGTATCATTTGTTGAAAAGCATACCTATGTAGACTCAGGTGCTGCTGATTGGTGGCTGCACATATATGCCTTTTGTTAGTGGCTCCGAGTAGAGCATTACTGCATCAACAACAGAGGATACAAAGAGAATTAGGCAACTTATTTAATAGAAGTAAAATGGAAAGTTGTTTAAAATTATATTCTCTATCTGAATCCTGAAAAACAATGTGTCTCATACCCCTTTAAGGGGGGGGGGTGCTTAAAATAAAAAGTCTGTCAAAGAAACAACCGGAAAAACATAATTTATGTAAGAACTTACCTGATAAATTAATTTCTTTCATATTGGCAAGAGTCCATGAGCTAGTGACATATGGGATATACAATCCTACCAGGAGGGGCAAAGTTTCCCAAACCTCAAAATGCCTATAAATACACCCCTCACCACACCCACAATTCAGTTTAACGAATAGCCAAGCAGTGGGGTGATAAAGAAAGGAGTAAAAAGCATCAACAAAGGAAATTTGGAAATATTTGTGCTTTATACAAAAAATCATAACCACCATAAAAAGGGTGGGCCTCATGGACTCTTGCCAATATGAAAGAAATGAATTTATCAGGTAAGTTCTTACATAAATTATGTTTTCTTTCATGTAATTGGCAAGAGTCCATGAGCTAGTGACATATCAATACCCAAGATGTGGAGTCTTCCACTCAAGAGTCACTAGAGAGGAAGGGAATAAAAATAAAAACAGCCATATTCCGCTGAAAATATTAGTCCACAACCCAAAAAAAAAAAGTTTATTTCATATTTGAAAGAAAAAAACTTAAATCAAAAGCAGAAGAATCAAACTGAAACAGCTGCCTGAAGAACTTTTCTACCAAAAACTGCTTCCGAAGAAGCAAATACATCAAAATGGTAGAATTTAGTAAGTGTATGCAAAGAGGACCAAGTTGCTGCTTTGCAAATCTGATCAACTGAAGCTTCATTCTTAAAAGCCCACGAAGTGGAGACTGATCTAGTAGAATGAGCTGTAATTCTCTGAGGCGGGGTTTGACCCGACTCCAAATAAGCTTGATGAATCAAAAGTTTCAATCAAGATGCCAAGGAAATAGCAGAAGCTTTCCGACCTTTCCTAGGACCAGAAAATAAAACAAATAGACTGGAAGTCTTCCTGAAATCTTTAGTAGCTTCCACATAATATTTCAAAGCTCTTACCACATCCAAAGAATGTAAGGATCTCTCCAAAGAATTCTTAGGATTAGGACATAAAGAAGGGACAACAATTTCTCTACTAATGTTGTTAGAATTCACAACCTTAGGTAAAAATTGAAATGAAGTCCGCAAAACTGCCTTATCCTGATGAAAAATCAGAAAAGGAGACTCACAAGAAAGAGCAGATAGCTCAGAAACTCTTCTAGCAGAAGAGATAGCCAAAAGGAACAACACTTTACAGGAAAGTAGTTTAATGTCCAAAGAATGCATAGGCTCAAATGGAGGAGCCTGTAACGCCTTCAGAACCAAATTAAGACTCCAAGGAGGAGAAATTGATTTAATGACAGGCTTAATACGAACTAAAGCCTGTACAAAACAGTGAATATCAGGAAGTATAGCAATCTTTCTGTGAAATGAGACAGAAAGAGCGGAGATTTGTCCTTTCAAGGAACTTGCAGACAAACCCTTATCCAAACCATCCTGAAGGAACTGTAAAATTCTAGGAATTCTAAAAGAATGCCAGGAGAATTTATGAGAACACCATGAAATGTAAGTTTTCCAAACTCTATAATAAAACTTTCTAGAGACAGATTTACGAGCTTGTAACATAGTATTAATCACCGAGTCAGAGAAACCTCTATGACTTAGAACTAAACGTTCAATTTCCATACCTTCAAATTTAATGATTTGAGATCCTGATGGAAAAACGGACCTTGAGATAGTAGGTCCGGCCGTAACGGAAGTGGCCAAGGCGGGCAACTGGACATTCGCACCAGATCCGCATACCAAAACCTGTGTGGCCATGCTGGAGCCACCAGCAACACAGAAGACTGTTCCATGATTATTTTGGAGATCACTCTTGGAAGGAGAACTAGAGGCGGGAAGATGTAAGCAGGATGATAACACCAAGGAAGTGTCAGTGCATCCACTGCTTCCGCCTGAACATCCCTGGACCTGGACAGGTATCTGGGAAGTTTCTTGTTTAGATGAGAGGTCATGAGATCTATCTCTGGAAGACCCCACATCTGAACAATCTGAGAAAACACATCTGGATGGAGAGACCACTCCCCTGGATGTAAAGTCTGGCGGCTGAGATAATCCGCCTCCCAATTGTCTACACCTGGGATATGCACCGCAGAGATTAGACAGGAGCTGGATTCCGCCCAAGCAAGTATCCGAGATACTTCTTTCATAGCTTGGGGACTGCGAGTCCCACCCTGATGATTGACATAAGCCACGGTTGTGATATTGTCTGTCTGAAAACAAATGAACGGTTCTCTCTTTAGCAGAGGCCAAGACTGAAGAGCCCTGAGAATTGCACGGAGTTCTAAAATATTTATTGGTTATCTCGCCTCTTGAGATTTCCAAACCCCTTGTGCTGTCAGAGCTCTCCAAACAGCTCCCCAACCTGAAAGACTTGCATCTGTTGAGATCACAGTCCAGGTTGGCCGAACAAAAGAGGCCCCTTGAACCAAACGATGGTAATCTATCCACCATGTCAGAGAGTGTCGTACATTGGGATTCAAGGATATTAATTGTGATATCTTTGTATAATCCCTGCACCATTGATTCAGCATGCAAAGCTGTAGAGGTCTCATATGAAAACGAGCAAAGGGGAACGCGTCCGATGCTGCAGTCATGAGACCTAAAACTTCCATGCACATAGCCACTGAAGGGAATGACTGAGACTGAAGGTGCCGGCATGCTGCGACCAATTTTAAACGTCTCTTGTCTGTTAGAGACAGAGTCATGGACACTGAATCTATCTGGAAACCTAAAAAGGTGACCCTTGTCTGAGGAATCAAGAAACATTTTGGTAAATTGATCCTCCAACCATGTTTCCGAAGAAACAACACTAGTTGATTCGTGTGAGATTCTGCATTATGTAAAGACTGAGCTAGTACCAAGATATCGTCCAAATAAGGAAACACTGCAATACCCTGTTCTCTGATTACAGATAGTAGGGCACCCAGAACCTTTGAAAAGATTCTTGGAGCTGTTGCTAGGCCAAATGGAAGAGCAACAAATTGGTAATGCTTGTCTAGAAAAGAGAATCTCAGAAACTGATAGTGTTCTGGATGAATCGGAATATCAAGGTATGCATCCTGTAAGTCTATTGTGGACATATAATGTCCTTGCTGAACAAAAGGCAGAATAGTCCTTATAGTCACCATCTTGAAAGTTGGTACTCTTACATAACGATTCAAAATTTTCAGATCCAGAACTGGTCTGAACAAATTTTCTTTCTTTGGTACAATGAATAGGTTTGAATAAAACCCCAAACCTTGTTCCTGAAGAGGAACTGGCATTATTACCCCTGAAGACTCCAGGTCTGAAACACACTTCAGAAAAGCCTGAGCTTTTACTGGATTTACAGGGATGTGTGAGAGAAAAAATCTTCACACAGGAGGTCTTACTTTGAATCCTATTCGATACCCTTGAGAGACAATGCTCTGAATCCAATGATTTTGGACTGATTTTATCCAAAAATCCTTGAAAAACCTTAATCTGCCCCCTACCAGCTGAGCTGGAATGAGGGCCGCACCTTCATGCGGACTTAGGGGCAGACTTTGGTTTCCTAAATGGCTTGGATTTATTCCAACTGGAAGCAGATACCTTGGGAGGAGGATTGAGTTTTTGTTCCTTATTCTGACGAAAGGAACGAAAACGGTTAGAAGCCTTAGATTTACCCTTAGGTTTTTTTATCCTGAGGCAAAAAAAAACTCCTTTTCCTCCAGTGATAGTTGAAATAATAGAATCCAACTGAGAACCAAATAAATTATTACCTTGGAAAGAAAGAGATAATAATCTAGATTTAGATGTCATATCAGCATTCCAAGATTTAAGCCACAAAGCTCTTCTAGCTAATACAGCTAAAGACATGGATCTAACATCAATTTTGATAATATCAAAGATGGCATCACAAATAAAATGATTAGCATGTTGCAGTAAGCGAACAATGCTAGATATGTCAAAAACATAATTTATGTAAGAACTTACCTGATAAATTCATTTCTTTCATATTAACAAGAGTCCATGAGCTAGTGACGTATGGGATATACATTCCTACCAGGAGGGGCAAAGTTTCCCAAACCTTAAAATGCCTATAAATACACCCCTCACCACACCCACAAATCAGTTTAACGAATAGCCAAGAAGTGGGGTGATAAGAAAAAAAGTGCGAAGCATATAAAATAAGGAATTGGAATAATTGTGCTTTATACAAAAAAATCATAACCACCACAAAAAAGGGTGGGCCTCATGGACTCTTGTTAATATGAAAGAAATGAATTTATCAGGTAAGTTCTTACATAAATTATGTTTTCTTTCATGTAATTAACAAGAGTCCATGAGCTAGTGACGTATGGGATAATGACTACCCAAGATGTGGATCTTTCCACACAAGAGTCACTAGAGAGGGAGGGATAAAATAAAGACAGCCAATTCCTGCTGAAAATAATCCACACCCAAAATAAAGTTTAACAAAAAACATAAGCAGAAGATTCAAACTGAAACCGCTGCCTGAAGAACTTTTCTACCAAAAACTGCTTCAGAAGAAGAAAATACATCAAAATGGTAGAATTTAGTAAAAGTATGCAAAGAGGACCAAGTTGCTGCTTTGCAGATCTGGTCAACCGAAGCTTCATTCCTAAACGCCCAGGAAGTAGAAACTGACCTAGTAGAATGAGCTGTAATTCTTTGAGGCGGAATTTTACCCGACTCAACATAGGCAAGATGAATTAAAGATTTCAACCAAGATGCCAAAGAAATGGCAGAAGCTTTCTGGCCTTTCCTAGAACCGGAAAAGATAACAAATAGACTAGAAGTCTTACGGAAAGATTTCGTAGCTTCAACATAATATTTCAAAGCTCTAACAACATCCAAAGAATGCAATGATTTCTCCTTAGAATTCTTAGGATTAGGACATAATGAAGGAACCACAATTTCTCTACTAATGTTGTTGGAATTCACAACTTTAGGTAAAAATTCAAAAGAAGTTCGCAACACCGCCTTATCCTGATGAAAAATCAGAAAAGGAGACTCACACGAAAGAGCAGATAATTCAGAAACTCTTCTAGCAGAAGAGATGGCCAAAAGGAACAAAACTTTCCAAGAAAGTAATTTAATGTCCAATGAATGCATAGGTTCAAACGGAGGAGCTTGAAGAGCTCCCAAAACCAAATTCAAACTCCATGGAGGAGAAATTGATTTAATGACAGGTTTTATACGAACCAAAGCTTGTACAAAACAATGAATATCAGGAAGAATAGCAATCTTTCTGTGAAAAAGAACAGAAAGAGCGGAGATTTGTCCTTTCAAAGAACTCGCGGACAAACCCTTATCTAAACCATCCTGAAGAAACTGTAAAATTCTCGGTATTCTAAAAGAATGCCAAGAAAAATGATGAGAAAGACACCAAGAAATATAAGTCTTCCAGACTCTATAATATATCTCTCGAGATACAGATTTACGAGCCTGTAACATAGTATTAATCACGGAGTCAGAGAAACCTCTATGACCAAGAATCAAGCGTTCAATCTCCATACCTTTAAATTTAAGGATTTCAGATCCGGATGGAAAAAAGGACCTTGAGACAGAAGGTCTGGTCTTAACGGAAGAGTCCATGGTTGGCAAGATGCCATCCGGACAAGATCCGCATACCAAAACCTGTGAGGCCATGCCGGAGCTATTAGCAGAACAAACGAGCATTCCCTCAGAATCTTGGAGATTACTCTTGGAAGAAGAACTAGAGGCGGAAAGATATAGGCAGGATGATACTTCCAAGGAAGTGATAATGCATCCACTGCCTCCGCCTGAGGATCCCGGGATCTGGACAGATACCTGGGAAGTTTCTTGTTTAGATGAGAGGCCATCAGATCTATCTCTGGGAGCCCCCACATTTGAACAATCTGAAGAAATACCTCTGGGTGAAGAGACCATTCGCCCGGATGCAACGTTTGGCGACTGAGATAATCCGCTTCCCAATTGTCTACACCTGGGATATGAACCGCAGAGATTAGACAGGAGCTGGATTCCGCCCAAACCAAAATTCGAGATACTTCTTTCATAGCCAGAGGACTGTGAGTCCCTCCTTGATGATTGATGTATGCCACAGTTGTGACATTGTCTGTCTGAAAACAAATGAACGATTCTCTCTTCAGAAGAGGCCAAAACTGAAGAGCTCTGAAAACTGCACGGAGTTCCAAGATATTGATCGGTAATCTCACCTCCTGAGATTCCCAAACTCCTTGTGCCGTCAGAGATCCCCACACAGCTCCCCAACCTGTGAGACTTGCATCTGTTGAAATTACAGTCCAGGTCGGAAGAACAAAAGAAGCCCCCTGAATTAAACGATGGTGATCTGTCCACCACGTCAGAGAGTGCCGAACAATCGGTTTTAAAGATATTAATTGATATATCTTCGTGTAATCCCTGCACCATTGGTTCAGCATACAGAGCTGAAGAGGTCGCATGTGAAAACGAGCAAAGGGGATCGCGTCCGATGCAGCAGTCATAAGACCTAGAATTTCCATGCATAAGGCTACCGAAGGGAATGATTGAGACTGAAGGTTTCGACAGGCTGTAATCAATTTTAGACGTCTCTTGTCTGTTAAAGACAAAGTCATGGACACTGAATCTATCTGGAAACCCAGAAAGGTTACCCTTGTTTGAGGAATCAAAGAACTTTTTGGTAAATTGATCCTCCAACCATGATCTTGAAGAAACAACACAAGTCGATTCGTATGAGACTCTGCTAAATGTAAAGACGGAGCAAGTACCAAGATATCGTCCAAATAAGGAAATACCACAATACCCTGTTCTCTGATTACAGACAGAAGGGCACCGAGAATCTTTGTGAAAATTCTTGGAGCTGTAGCAAGGCCAAACGGTAGAGCCACAAATTGGTAATGCTTGTCTAGAAAAGAGAATCTCAGGAACTGATAATGATCTGGATGAATCGGAATATGCAGATATGCATCCTGTAAATCTATTGTGGACATATAATTCCCTTGCTGAACAAAAGGCAATATAGTCCTTACAGTTACCATCTTGAACGTTGGTATCCTTACATAACGATTCAATAATTTTAGATCCAGAACTGGTCTGAAGGAATTCTCCTTCTTTGGTACAATGAAGAGATTTGAATAAAACCCCATCCCCTGTTCCGGAACTGGAACTGGCATAATTACTCCAGCCAACTCTAGATCTGAAACACAATTCAGAAATGCTTGAGCTTTCACTGGATTTACTGGGACATGGGAAAGAAAAAATCTCTTTGCAGGAGGTCTCATCTTGAAACCAATTCTGTACCCTTCTGAAACAATGTTCTGAATCCAAAGATTGTGAACAGAACTGATCCAAATTTCTTTGAAAAAACGTAACCTGCCCCCTACCAGCTGAACTGGAATGAGGGCCGTACCTTCATGTGAACTTAGAAGCAGGCTTTGCCTTTCTAGCAGGCTTGGATTTATTCCAGACTGGGGATGGTTTCCAAACTGAAACTGCTCCTGAGGACGAAGGATCAGGCTTTTGTTCTTTGTTGAAACGAAAGGAACGAAAACGATTGTTAGCCCTGTTTTTACCTTTAGACTTTTTATCCTGTGGTAAAAAAAGTTCCTTTCCCACCAGTAACAGTTGAAATAATAGAATCCAACTGAGAACCAAATAATTTGTTTCCCTGGAAAGAAATGGAAAGTAGAGTTGATTTAGAAGCCATATCAGCATTCCAAGTCTTAAGCCATAAAGCTCTTCTGGCTAAGATAGCCAGAGACATAAATCTAACATCAACTCTAATAATATCAAAAATGGCATCACAGATGAAATTATTAGCATGCTGGAGAAGAATAATAATATCATGAGAATCACGATTTGTTACTTGTTGCGCTAGAGTTTCCAACCAAAAAGTTGAAGCTGCAGCAACATCAGCCAATGATATAGCAGGTCTAAGAAGATTACCTGAACATAGATAAGCTTTTCTTAGAAAAGATTCAATTTTTCTATCTAAAGGATCCTTAAACGAGGTACCATCCGATGTAGGAATGGTAGTACGTTTAGCAAGGGTAGAAATAGCCCCATCAACTTTAGGGATTTTGTCCCAAAATTCTAATCTGTCAGGCGGAACAGGATATAATTGCTTAAAACGTTTAGAAGGAGTAAATGAATTACCCAATCTATCCCATTCCTTAGCAATTACTGCAGAAATAGCATTAGGAACAGGAAAGACTTCTGGAATAACCGCAGGAGCTTTAAAAACCTTATCCAAACGAATAGAATTAGTATCAAGAGGACTAGAATCCTCTATTTCTAAAGCAATTAGTACTTCTTTAAGTAAAGAGCGAATAAATTCCATCTTAAATAAATATGAAGATTTATCAGCATCAATCTCTGAGACAGAATCCTCTGAACCAGAAGAGTCCAAAGAATCAGAATGATGGTGTTCATTTAAAAATTCATCTGTAGAGAGAGAAGATTTAAAAGACTTTTTACGTTTACTAGAAGGAGAAATAACAGACAAAGCCTTCTTTATGGATTCAGAAACAAAAACAGAATTTATGTTTACCTGATAAATTTCTTTCTCCAACGGTGTGTCCGGTCCACGGCGTCATCCTTACTTGTGGGATATTCTCTTCCCCAACAGGAAATGGCAAAGAGCCCAGCAAAGCTGGTCACATGATCCCTCCTAGGCTCCGCCTACCCCAGTCATTCGACCGACGTTAAGGAGGAATATTAGCATAGGAGAAACCATATGGTACCGTGGTGACTGTAGTTAAAGAAAATAAATTATCAGACCTGATTAAAAAAACCAGGGCGGGCCGTGGACCGGACACACCGTTGGAGAAAGAAATTTATCAGGTAAACATAAATTCTGTTTTCTCCAACATAGGTGTGTCCGGTCCACGGCGTCATCCTTACTTGTGGGAACCAATACCAAAGCTTTAGGACACGGATGAAGGGAGGGAGCAAATCAGGTCACCTAAATGGAAGGCACCACGGCTTGCAAAACCTTTCTCCCAAAAATAGCCTCAGAAGAAGCAAAAGTATCAAACTTGTAAAATTTGGTAAAAGTGTGCAGTGAAGACCAAGTCGCTGCCCTACATATCTGATCAACAGAAGCCTCGTTCTTGAAGGCCCATGTGGAAGCCACAGCCCTAGTGGAATGAGCTGTGATTCTTTCGGGAGGCTGCCGTCCGGCAGTCTCGTAAGCCAATCTGATGATGCTTTTAATCCAAAAAGAGAGAGAGGTAGAAGTTGCTTTTTGACCTCTCCTTTTACCTGAATAAACAACAAACAAGGAAGATGTTTGTCTAAAATCCTTTGTAGCATCTAAATAGAATTTTAGAGCGCGAACAACATCCAAATTGTGCAACAAACGTTCCTTCTTTGAAACTGGTTTCGGACACAGAGAAGGCACGATAATCTCCTGGTTAATGTTTTTGTTAGAAACAACTTTCGGAAGAAAACCAGGTTTAGTACGTAAAACCACCTTATCTGCATGGAACACCAGATAAGGAGGGGAACACTGCAGAGCAGATAATTCTGAAACTCTTCTAGCAGAAGAAATTGCAACTAAAAACAAAACTTTCCAAGATAATAACTTAATATCAACGGAATGTAAGGGTTCAAACGGAACCCCCTGAAGAACTGAAAGAACTAAATTGAGACTCCAAGGAGGAGTCAAAGGTTTGTAAACAGGCTTAATTCTAACCCAAGCCTGAACAAAGGCTTGAACATCTGGCACAGCTGCCAGCTTTTTGTGAAGTAACACCGACAAGGCAGAAATCTGTCCCTTCAGGGAACTTGCCGATAATCCTTTTTCCAATCCTTCTTGAAGGAAGGATAGAATCCTAGGAATCTTAACCTTGTCCCAAGGGAATCCTTTAGATTCACACCAACAGATATATTTTTTCCAAATTTTGTGGTAAATCTTTCTAGTTACAGGCTTTCTGGCCTGAACAAGAGTATCGATAACAGAATCTGAGAAACCTCGCTTCGATAAAATCAAGCGTTCAATCTCCAGGCAGTCAGCTGGAGTGAAACCAGATTCGGATGTTCGAACGGACCCTGAACAAGAAGGTCTCGTCTCAAAGGTAGCTTCCAAGGTGGAGCCGATGACATATTCACCAGATCTGCATACCAAGTCCTGCGTGGCCACGCAGGAGCTATCAAGATCACCGACGCCCTCTCCTGATTGATCCTGGCTACCAGCCTGGGAATGAGAGGAAACGGCGGAAACACATAAGCTAGTTTGAAGGTCCAAGGTGCTACTAGTGCATCCACTAGAGCCGCCTTGGGATCCCTGGATCTGGACCCGTAACAGGGAACTTTGAAGTTCTGACGAGAGGCCATTAGATCCATGTCTGGAATGCCCCACAGCTGAGTGACTAGGGCAAAGATTTCCGGATGGAGTTCCCACTCCCCCGGATGCAATGTCTGACGACTCAGAAAATCCGCTTCCCAATTTTCCACTCCCGGGATGTGGATAGCAGACAGGTGGCAGGAGCGAGACTCCGCCCATAGAACAATCTTGGTCACTTCCTCCATCGCTAGGGAACTCCTTGTTCCCCCCTGATGGTTGATGTACGCAACAGTCGTCATGTTGTCTGATTGAAACCGTATGAACTTGGTCCTCGCTAGCTGAGGCCAAGCCTTGAGAGCATTGAATATCGCTCTCAGTTCCAGAATATTTATCGGTAGAAGAGATTCTTCCCGAGACCAAAGACCCTGAGCTTTCAGGGATCCCCAGACCGCGCCCCAGCCCGTCAGACTGGCGTCGGTCGTGACAATGACCCACTCTGGTCTGCGGAATGTCATCCCTTGTGACAGGTTGTCCAGGGACAGCCACCAACGGAGTGAGTCTCTGGTCCTCTGATTTACTTGTATCTTTGGAGACAAGTCTGTATAGTCCCCATTCCACTGACTGAGCATGCACAGTTGTAATGGTCTTAGATGAATGCGCGCAAAAGGAACTATGTCCATTGCCGCTACCATCAACCCGATCACTTCCATGCACTGAGCTACGGAAGGAAGAGGAACGGAATGAAGTATCCGACAAGAGTCCAGAAGCTTTGTTATTCTGGCCTCTGTTAGAAAAATCCTCATTTCTGAGGAATCTATAATTGTTCCCAAGAAGGGAACCCTTGTTGACGGGGATAGAGAACTCTTTTCCACGTTCACTTTCCAGCCGTGAGATCTGAGAAAGGCCAGGACGATGTCCGTGTGAGCCTTTGCTCGAGGGAGGGACGACGCTTGAATCAGAATGTCGTCCAGGTAGGGTACTACTGCAATGCCCCTTGGTCTTAGCACCGCTAGAAGGGACCCTAGTACCTTTGTGAAAATCCTTGGAGCAGTGGCTAATCCGAAAGGAAGCGCCACGAACTGGTAATGTTTGTCCAGGAATGCAAACCTTAGGAACCGATGATGTTCCTTGTGGATAGGAATATGTAGATACGCATCCTTTAAATCCACCGTGGTCATGAATTGACCTTCCTGGATGGAAGGAAGGATAGTTCGAATGGTTTCCATCTTGAACGATGGGACCTTGAGAAATTTGTTTAAGATCTTGAGATCTAGGATTGGTCTGAACGTTCCCTCTTTTTTGGGAACTATGAACAGATTGGAGTAGAACCCCATCCCTTGTTCTCTTAATGGAACAGGATGAATCACTCCCATTTTTAACAGGTCTTCTACACAATGTAAGAACGCCTGTCTTTTTATGTGGTCTGAAGACAACTGAGACCTGTGGAACCTCCCCCTTGGGGGAAGTCCCTTGAATTCCAGAAGATAACCCTGGGAGACTATTTCTAGCGCCCAAGGATCCAGAACATCTCTTGCCCAAGCCTGAGCGAAGAGAGAGAGTCTGCCCCCCACCAGATCCGGTCCCGGATCGGGGGCCAATATTTCATGCTGTCTTGGTAGCAGTGGCAGGTTTCTTGGCCTGCTTTCCCTTGTTCCAGCCTTGCATTGGTCTCCAAGCTGGCTTGGCCTGAGAAGTATTACCCTCTTGTTTAGAGGACGTAGCACCTTGGGCTGGTCCGTTTTTACGAAAGGGACGAAAATTAGGTCTATTTTTTTGCCTTGAAAGGCCGATCCTGAGGAAGGGCGTGGCCCTTACCCCCAGTGATATCAGAGATAATCTCTTTCAAGTCAGGACCAAACAGCGTTTTCCCCTTGAAAGGAATGTTTAGTAGCTTGTTCTTGGAAGACGCATCAGCCGACCAAGACTTCAACCAAAGCGCTCTGCGCGCCACAATAGCAAACCCAGAATTCTTAGCCGCTAACTTAGCCAATTGCAAAGAGGCGTCTAGAGTGAAAGAATTAGCCAATTTGAGAGCATTGATTCTGTCCATAATCTCCTCATAAGGAGGAGAGTCACTATCGAGCACCTTAATCAGTTCATCAAACCAGAAATATGCGGCTGTAGAGACAGGGACAATGCATGAAATGGGTTGTAGAAGGTAACCCTGCTGAACAAACATCTTTTTAAGCAAACCTTCTAATTCTTTATCCATAGGATCTTTGAAAGCACAGCTATCCTCTATGGGAATAGTGGTGCGTTTGTTTAAAGTAGAAACCGCTCCCTCGACCTTGGGGACTGACTGCCATAAGTCCTTTCTGGGGTCGACCATAGGAAACAATTTTTTAAATATGGGGGGAGGGACGAAAGGAATACCGGGCCTTTCCCATTCTTTATTAACAATGTCCGCCACCCGCTTGGGTATAGGAAAAGCTTCTGGGAGCCCCGGCACCTCTAGGAACTTGTCCATTTTACATAGTTTCTCTGGGATGACCAAATTTTCACAATCATCCAGAGTGGATAATACCTCCTTAAGTAAAATGCGGAGATGTTCCAATTTAAATTTAAATGTAATCACATCAGATTCAGCCTGCTGAGAAATGTTCCCTAAATCAGTAATTTCTCCCTCAGACAAAACCTCCCTGGCCCCCTCAGATTGGGTTAGGGGCCCTTCAGAGATATTAATATCAGCGTCGTCATGCTCTTCAGTAACTAAAACAGAGCATCCACGCTTACGCTGACAAGGGTTCATTTTGGCTAAAATGTTTTTGACAGAATTATCCATTACAGCCGTTAATTGTTGCATAGTAAGGAGTATTGGCGCGCTAGATGTACTAGGGGCCTCCTGAGTGGGCAAGACTCGTGTAGACGAAGGAGGGAATGATGCAGTACCATGCTTACTCCCCTCACTTGAGGAATCATCTTGGGCATCATTGTCATTATCACATAAATCACATTTATTTAAATGAATAGGAATTCTGGCTTCCCCACATTCAGAACACAGTCTATTTGGTAGTTCAGACATGTTAAACAGGCATAAACTTGATAAGAAAGTACAAAAAACGTTTTAAAATAAAACCGTTACTGTCACTTTAAATTTTAAACTGAACACACTTTATTACTGCAATTGCGAAAAAACATGAAGGAATTGTTCAAAATTCACCAAACTTTCACCACAGTGTCTTAAAGCCTTGAAAATATTGCACACCAATTTTGGAAGCTTTAACCCTTAAAATAACGGAACCGGAGCCGTTTTAAGCTTTAACCCCTTTACAGTCCCTGGTATCTGCTTTGCTGAGACCCAACCAAACCCAAAGGGGAATACGATACCAAATGACGCCTTCAGAAGTCTTTTATAAGTATCAGAGCTCCTCTCACATGCGACTGCATGCCATGCCTCTCAAAAACAAGTGCGCAACACCGGCGCGAAAATGAGACTCTGCCTATGCTTTGGGAAAGCCCCTAAAGAATAAGGTGTCTAAAACAGTGCCTGCCGATATTATTATATCAAAATACCCAGAATAAATGATTCCTCAAGGCTAAATAAGTGTTAATATCAATCGATTTAGCCCAAAAAAAGTCTACAGTCTAAATAAGCCCTTGTGAAGCCCTTATTTACAATCGTAATAAACATGGCTTACCGGATCCCATAGGGAAAATGACAGCTTCCAGCATTACATCGTCTTGTTAGAATGTGTCATACCTCAAGCAGCAAAGGACTGCAAACTGTTCCCCCAACTGAAGTTAATTGCTCTCAACAGTCCTGTGTGGAACAGCCATGGATTTTAGTTACGGTTGCTAAAATCATTTTCCTCATACAAACAGAATTCTTCATCTCTTTTCTGTTTCTGAGTAAATAGTACGTACCAGCACTATTTGAAAATAACAAACTCTTGATTGAATAATGAAAAACTACAGTTAAACACTAAAAAACTCTAAGCCATCTCCGTGGAGATGTTGCCTGTACAACGGCAAAGAGAATGACTGGGGTAGGCGGAGCCTAGGAGGGATCATGTGACCAGCTTTGCTGGGCTCTTTGCCATTTCCTGTTGGGGAAGAGAATATCCCACAAGTAAGGATGACGCCGTGGACCGGACACACCTATGTTGGAGAAATCTCTTATGTTATCAGGAACATTCTGCACCTTAGATGTTGAGGGAACTGCAACAGGCAATGGTACATCACTAAAGGAAATATTATCTGCATTAACAAGTTTGTCATGACATTTAATACAAACAACAGCTGGAGGAATAGCTACCAAAAGTTTACAGCAGATACACTTAGCTTTGGTAGATCCAGCAGGCAGAGGTTTTCCTGTAGTATCTTCTGGCTCAGATGCAACGTGAGACATCTTGCAATATGTAAGAGAAAAAACAACATATAAAGCAAAATAGATCAAATTCCTTATAAGACAGTTTCAGGAATGGGAAAAAAATGCCAAACATCAAGCTTCTAGCAACCAGAAGCAAATGAAAAATGAGACTGAAATAATGTGGAGACAAAAGCGACGCCCATATTTTTTTGGCGCCAAATAACACGCCCACATTATTTGGCGCCTAAATGCTTTTGGCGCCAAAAATGACGCCACATCCGGAACGCCGACATTTTTGGCGCAAAATAACGTCAAAAAAATGACGCAACTTCCGGCGACACGTATGACGCCGGAAACGGAAATGAATTTTTGCGCCAAAAAAGTCCGCGCCAAGAATGACGCAATAAAATGAAGCATTTTCAGCCCCCGCGAGCCTAACAGCCCACAGGGAAAAAGTCAAATTTTTGAGGTAAGAAAAATATGATAATTCAATGCATAATCCCAAATATGAAACTGACTGTCTGAAAAATAAGGAAAGTTGAACATTCTGAGTCAAGGCAAATAAATGTTTGAATACATATATTTAGAACTTTATAAATAAAGTGCCCAACCATAGCTTAGTGTGTCACAGAAAATAAGACTTACTTACCCCAGGACACTCATCTACATGTTTGTAGAAAGCCAAACCAGTACTGAAACGAGAATCAGTAGAGGTAATGGTAAATATAAGAGTATATCGTCGATCTGAAAAGGGAGGTAAGAGATGAATCTCTACGACCGATAACAGAGAACCTTATGAAATAGACCCCGTAGAAGGAGATCACTGCATTCAATAGGCAATACTCTCTTCACATCCCTCTGACATTCACTGCACGCTGAGAGGAAAACCGGGCTCCAACTTGCTGCGGAGCGCATATCAACGTAGAATCTAGCACAAACTTACTTCACCACCTCCCTTGGAGGCAAAGTTTGTAAAACTGATTTGTGGGTGTGGTGAGGGGTGTATTTATAGGCATTTTAAGGTTTGGGAAACTTTGCCCCTCCTGGTAGGAATGTATATCCCATACGTCACTAGCTCATGGACTCTTGTTAATTACATGAAAGAAATCCAATTTACGTTGTGCTAAATTTTCCAACCAGAAAGTTGATGCAGCCGCAACATCACCCAAAGAAATAGCAGGTCTGAGAAGATGACCTGAATATAAATAGGCCTTCCTTACATAAGATTCAAGCTTCCTATCTAAAGGATCCTTAAAGGAAGTGCTATCTTCCATAGGAATAGTGGTACGTTTAGCAAAAGTAGAAATAGCCCCATCAACTTTGGGGATCTTTTCCCAAAACTCTATAGATTTTGCTGGTAAAGGATACAATCTCTTAAACCTTGAAGAAGGAATAAAGGAAGTACCTGGCTTATTCCATTCCCTAGAAATCATATCAGAAATAGCCTCAGGAATGGGAAAAACACCTGGGGAAACCACAGGAGGTTTAAAAACAGCATTTAAACGTTTATTAGACTGAACGTCAATAGGACTGTTTACTTCAATATCCAAAGTAATTAACACTTCTTTTAATAAAGAACGCATATACTCTATTTTAAATAAATAAGTAGATTTGTCAGTGTCAATATCTGAGGAAGGATCTTCTGTTTCAGATAGATCCTCATCAGAAGAGGATGAATTATTATGTTGTTGGTCATTTGAAATTTCATCAGCTAAATGAGAAGTTTTAAAAGACCTTTTACGTTTATTAGAAGGTGGAAATGCAGACAAAGCCTTCATAATAGAATCAGAAACAAATTCTTTAAAATTTTCAGGTATATCATGCACATTAGAATTTGAAGGAACTGCAACTGGCAATGTACTATTACTGATGGATACACTATCTGCATGTAAAAGTTTATCATGACAACTATTACAAATGAAATTCGGTGGAATAATTTCTACAATTTTACAACAAATGCACTTAGCTTTCGTAGAACCGATGTCAGGCAGCAATGTTCCAGCAGAAACTTCAGAGACAGGATCAGATTGGGACATCTTGCTCAATGTAAGAGAAAAAACAACATATAAAGCAAAATTATCTATTTCCTTAAATGACAGTTTCAGGAATGGGAAAAAATGCAAAAGCATAGGCCTCTTGATAGAGAAGAAAGCAGGAGGCAAACATCAATGGGGTATTGAAATAATGTAAAAAATGACCGGAAATGACACACTTGCGTCACTAATGACGCCGCCGTGTGAAAGGTCTCGGAGTCACGTATGATGCTGGAAATGACGAAGTTGCGTCATAAACGTATCTTTTCGCGCCAAAAAAAGTATGCGCCAAAAATGACGCAATAAAGTCTAGCATTTGACGCACCCGCGGGCCTAACACCCGCAATTGCAAAAAAGTAGTCAAATTAAAAAAAAGACTAAACCCCAGGTAAGAAATAAAATTCTTAAAGTGTTTACATTCCCAAATATGAAACTCACAGTCTGCAGAAGGAAATACATGAACCTGACTCAAGGCAAATATAAGTACAATACATATATTTAGAACTTTATATAATTTGTATAAAGTGCCAAACCATAGCTGAGAGTGTCTTAAGTAATGAAAACATACTTACCAAAAGACACCCATCCACATATAGCATATAGCAGATAGCCAAACCAGTACTAAAACAGTTATTAGTAGAGGTAATGGTAAACTGAGAGTATATCGTCGATCTGAAAAGGGAGGTAGGAGATAACAGAGAACCCATGAAATAGACCCCCGTTAGGGAAATCATCGTATTCAATAAGTGATACTCCCTTCACGTCCCTCTGACATTCGCTGTACTCTGAGAGGAATCGGGCTTCAACAATGCTGAGAAGCGCATATCAACGTAGAAATCTTAGCACAAACTTACTTCACCACCTCCAAAGGAGGCAAAGTTTGTAAAACTGAATTGTGTGTGTGGTGAGGGGTGTATTTATAGGCATTTTGAGGTTTGGGAAACTTTGCCCCTCCTGGTAGGATTGTATATCCCATATGTCACTAGCTCATGGACTCTTGCCAATTACATGAAAGAAATAAACGCGCCAATCACTTGCTTTGTTTTGTTTGTTTTTTAAAACGCTGCTCGAGCACAAAATGCCTATTTGCTGACATTTATTTTTGAATACTACAGCTTAATGGGAATGTGAAAATAGGCAGAAAGTCTTTGTGAATAAAGTCCTCCAAAGGGCATAGAAACAATGCTATGTGCATTAGTAGTGTCCTACTCTTCCTGTAATTTACCTGCCAATCCATCTAGAGGCTTGAGCACTTGCTGCACGTAGACTGCACTTTACCGGACTGATTGCTTAGATCAGTGCAGGGACATATTTACATCTAACCCTAACTCACCACATTCAAAGCAGACAAGAAAAACACTCAAAGGCTTTTCACGTGGTGTCTCAGTGTCTTCTGGAACAGAGCCGTGCATATTCTGCTAATAACATTTTTATGCCGAACCTAGTTATAAAACAGAATTTATGTTTACCTGATAAATTACTTTCTCCAACGGTGTGTCCGGTCCACGGCGTCATCCTTACTTGTGGGATATTCTCTTCCCCAACAGGAAATGGCAAAGAGCCCAGCAAAGCTGGTCACATGATCCCTCCTAGGCTCCGCCTACCCCAGTCATTCGACCGACGTTAAGGAGGAATATTTGCATAGGAGAAACCATATGATACCGTGGTGACTGTAGTTAAAGAAAATAAATTATCAGACCTGATTAAAAAACCAGGGCGGGCCGTGGACCGGACACACCGTTGGAGAAAGTAATTTATCAGGTAAACATAAATTCTGTTTTCTCCAACATAGGTGTGTCCGGTCCACGGCGTCATCCTTACTTGTGGGAACCAATACCAAAGCTTTAGGACACGGATGAAGGGAGGGAGCAAATCAGGTCACCTAAATGGAAGGCACCACGGCTTGCAAAACCTTTCTCCCAAAAATAGCCTCAGAAGAAGCAAAAGTATCAAACTTGTAAAATTTGGTAAAAGTGTGCAGTGAAGACCAAGTCGCTGCCCTACATATCTGATCAACAGAAGCCTCGTTCTTGAAGGCCCATGTGGAAGCCACAGCCCTAGTGGAATGAGCTGTGATTCTTTCAGGAGGCTGCCGTCCGGCAGTCTCGTAAGCCAATCTGATGATGCTTTTAATCCAAAAAGAGAGAGAGGTAGAAGTTGCTTTTTGACCTCTCCTTTTACCAGAATAAACAACAAACAAGGAAGATGTTTGTCTAAAATCCTTTGTAGCATCTAAATAGAATTTTAGAGCGCGAACAACATCCAAATTGTGCAACAAACGTTCCTTCTTCGAAACTGGTTTCGGACACAAAGAAGGCACGACTATCTCCTGGTTAATGTTTTTGTTAGAAACAACTTTTGGAAGAAAACCAGGTTTAGTACGTAAAACCACCTTATCTGCATGGAACACCAGATAAGGAGGAGAACACTGCAGAGCAGATAATTCTGAAACTCTTCTAGCAGAAGAAATTGCAACCAAAAACAAAACTTTCCAAGATAATAACTTAATATCAACGGAATGTAAGGGTTCAAACGGAACCCCCTGAAGAACTGAAAGAACTAAGTTGAGACTCCAAGGAGGAGTCAAAGGTTTGTAAACAGGCTTGATTCTAACCAGAGCCTGAACAAAGGCTTGAACATCTGGCACAGCTGCCAGTTTTTTGTGAAGTAACACAGACAAGGCAGAAATCTGTCCCTTCAAGGAACTTGCAGATAATCCTTTCTCCAATCCTTCTTGAAGAAAGGATAGAATCTTAGGAATCTTTACCTTGTCCCAAGGGAATCCTTTAGATTCACACCAACAGATATATTTTTTCCATATTTTGTGGTAAATTTTTCTAGTTACAGGCTTTCTGGCCTGAACAAGAGTATCAATAACAGAATCTGAGAACCCTCGTTTTGATAAGATCAAGCGTTCAATCTCCAAGCAGTCAGCTGGAGTGAGACCAGATTCGGATGTTCGAACGGACCTTGAACAAGAAGGTCTCGTCTCAAAGGTAGCTTCCATGGTGGAGCCGATGACATATTCACCAGATCTGCATACCAAGTCCTGCGTGGCCACGCAGGAGCTATCAAGATCACCGACGCCCTCTCCTGATTGATCCTGGCTACCAGCCTGGGGATGAGAGGAAACGGCGGGAATACATAAGCTAGTTTGAAGGTCCAAGGTGCTACTAGTGCATCTACTAGAGTCGCCTTGGGATCCCTGGATCTGGACCCGTAGCAAGGAACCTTGAAGTTCTGACGAGAGGCCATCAGATCCATGTCTGGAATGCCCCACAGTTGAGTAATTTGGGCAAAGATTTCCGGATGGAGTTCCCACTCCCCCGGATGTAATGTCTGACGACTCAGAAAATCCGCTTCCCAATTTTCCACTCCTGGGATGTGGATTGCAGACAGGTGGCAGGAGTGAGTCTCCGCCCATTGAATGATTTTGGTCACTTCTTCCATCGCCAGGGAACTCCTTGTTCCCCCCTGATGGTTGATGTACGCAACAGTCGTCATGTTGTCTGATTGAAACCGTATGAACTTGGCCTTTGCTAGCTGAGGCCAAGCCTTGAGAGCATTGAATATCGCTCTCAGTTCCAGAATATTTATCAGTAGAAGAGATTCTTCCCGAGACCAAAGACCCTGAGCTTTCAGGGATCCCCAGACCGCGCCCCAGCCTATCAGACTGGCGTCGGTCGTGACAATGACCCACTCTGGTCTGCGGAAGGTCATCCCTTGTGACAGGTTGTCCAGGGACAGCCACCAACGGAGTGAGTCTCTGGTCCTCTGATTTACTTGTATCTTCGGAGACAAGTCTGTATAGTCCCCATTCCACTGACTGAGCATGCACAGTTGTAATGGTCTTAGATGAATGCGCGCAAAAGGAACTATGTCCATTGCCGCTACCATCAAACCTATTACTTCCATGCACTGCGCTATGGAAGGAAGAGGAACGGAATGAAGTGTTTGAAAAGAGTTTAGAAGTTTTGTTTTTCTGGCCTCTGTCAGAAAAATCCTCATTTCTAAGGAGTCTATTATTGTTCCCAAGAAGGGAACCCTTGTCGACGGAGATAGAGAACTCTTTTCCACGTTCACTTTCCATCCGTGAGATCTGAGAAAGGCCAGGACTATGTCCGTGTGAGCCTTTGCTTGAGGAAGGGACGACGCTTGAATCAGAATGTCGTCCAAGTAAGGTACTACTGCAATGCCCCTTGGTCTTAGCACCGCTAGAAGGGACCCTAGTACCTTTGTGAAAATCCTTGGAGCAGTGGCTAATCCGAAAGGAAGCGCCACGAACTGGTAATGCTTGTCCAGGAATGCGAACCTTAGGAACCGATGATGTTCCTTGTGGATAGGAATATGTAGATACGCATCCTTTAAATCCACCGTGGTCATGAATTGACCTTCCTGGATGGAAGGAAGAATTGTTCGAATGGTTTCCATTTTGAACGATGGAACCTTGAGAAACTTGTTTAAGATCTTGAGATCTAAGATTGGTCTGAACGTTCCCTCTTTTTTAGGAACTATGAACAGATTGGAGTAGAACCCCATCCCTTGTTCTCCTAATGGAACAGGATGAATCACTCCCATTTTTAACAGGTCTTCTACACAATGTAAGAATGCCTGTCTCTTTATGTGGTCTGAAGACAATTGAGACCTGTGGAACCTCCCCCTTGAATTCCAGAAGATAACCTTGGGAGACTATTTCTAGTGCCCAAGGATCCAGAACATCTCTTGCCCAAGCCTGAGCGAAGAGAGAGAGTCTGCCCCCCACCAGATCCGGTCCCGGATCGGGGGCCAACATTTCATGCTGTCTTGGTAGCAGTGGCAGGTTTCTTGGCCTGCTTTCCCTTGTTCCAGCCTTGCATTGGTCTCCAGGCTGGCTTGGCTTGAGAAGTATTACCCTCTTGCTTAGAGGACGTAGCACTTAGGGCTGGTCCGTTTCTACGAAAGGGCCGAAAATTAGGTTTATTTTTGGCCTTGAAAGACCTATCCTGAGGAAGGGCGTGGCCCTTACCCCCAGTGATATCAGAGATAATCTCTTTCAAGTCAGGGCCAAACAGCGTTTTCCCCTTGAAAGGAATGTTAAGGAGTTTGTTCTTGGAAGACGCATCCGCTGACCAAGATTTCAACCAAAGCGCTCTACGCGCCACAATAGCAAACCCAGAATTCTTCGCCGCTAACCTAGCCAATTGCAAAGTGGCGTCTAGGGTGAAAGAATTAGCCAATTTGAGAGCACGGATTCTGTCCATAATCTCCTCATAAGGAGGAGAATCACTATCGATCGCCTTTACTAGCTCATCGAACCAGAAACACGCGGCAGTAGTGACAGGGACAATGCATGAAATTGGTTGTAGAAGGTAACCTTGCTGAACAAACATCTTTTTAAGCAAACCTTCTAATTTTTTATCCATAGGATCTTTGAAAGCACAACTATCTTCTATGGGTATAGTGGTGCGTTTGTTTAAAGTAGAAACCGCTCCCTCGACCTTGGGGACAGTCTGCCATAAGTCCTTTCTAGGGTCGACCATAGGAAACAATTTTTTAAATATGGGGGGAGGGACGAAAGGTATACCGGGCCTTTCCCATTCTTTATTTACAATGTCCGCCACCCGCTTGGGTATAGGAAAAGCTTCTGGGAGCCCCGGGACCTCTAAGAACTTGTCCATTTTACATAGTTTCTCTGGGATGATCAAATTCTCACAATCATCCAGAGTGGATAATACCTCCTTAAGCAGAGCGCGGAGATGCTCCAACTTAAATTTAAATGTAATCACATCGGGTTCAGCTTGTTGAGAAATTTTCCCTGAATCTGAAATTTCTCCCTCAGACAAAACCTCCCTGGCCCCCTCAGACTGGTGTAGGGGCATTTCAGAACCATTATCATCAGCGTCCTCATGCTCTTCAGTATCTAAAACAGAGCAGTCGCGCTTACGCTGATAAGTGGGCATTTTGGCTAAAATGTTTTTGATAGAATTATCCATTACAGCCGTTAATTGTTGCATAGTAAGGAGTATTGGCGCGCTAGATGTACTAGGGGCCTCCTGAGTGGGCAAGACTCGTGTAGACGAAGGAGGGAATGATGCAGTACCATGCTTACTCCCCTCACTTGAGGAATCCTCTTGGGCATCATTTTCAGTGTCACATAAATCACATTTATTTAAATGAGAAGGAACCTTGGCTTCCCCACATTCAGAACACAGTCTATCTGGTAGTTCAGACATGTTAAACAGGCATAAACTTGATAACAAAGTACAAAAAACGTTTTAAAATAAAACCGTTACTGTCACTTTAAATTTTAAACTGAACACACTTTATTACTGCAATTGCGAAAAAGTATGAAGGAATTGTTCAAAATTCACCAAAATTTCACCACAGTGTCTTAAAGCCTTAAAAGTATTGCACACCAAATTTGGAAGCTTTAACCCTTAAAATAACGGAACCGGAGCCGTTTTTAACTTTAACCCCTTTACAGTCCCTGGTATCTGCTTTGCTGAGACCCAACCAAGCCCAAAGGGGAATACGATACCAAATGACGCCTTCAGAAAGTCTTTTCTATGTATCAGAGCTCCTCACACATGCGACTGCATGTCATGCTTCTCAAAAACAAGTGCGCAATACCGGCGCGAAAATGAGGCTCTGCCTATGATTAGGGAAAGCCCCTAGAGAATAAGGTGTCTAAAACAGTGCCTGCCGATATTATTTAACAAAAATACCCAGATTAAATGATTCCTCAAGGCTAAATATGTGTAATATATGAATCGATTTAGCCCAGAAAATGTCTACAGTCTTAATAAGCCCTTGTGAAGCCCTTATTTACTGTCTGAATAAAAATGGCTTACCGGATCCCATAGGGAAAATGACAGCTTCCAGCATTACATCGTCTTGTTAGAATGTGTCATACCTCAAGCAGCAAAAGACTGCTCACTGTTCCCCCAACTGAAGTTAATTCCTCTCAACAGTCCTGTGTGGAACAGCCATGGATTTTAGTAACGGTTGCTAAAATCATTTTCCTCATACAAACAGAAATCTTCATCTCTTTTCTGTTTCAGAGTAAATAGTACATACCAGCACTATTTTAAAATAACAAACTCTTGATTGAATAATAAAAACTACAGTTAAACACTAAAAAACTCTAAGCCATCTCCGTGGAGATGTTGCCTGTACAACGGCAAAGAGAATGACTGGGGTAGGCGGAGCCTAGGAGGGATCATGTGACCAGCTTTGCTGGGCTCTTTGCCATTTCCTGTTGGGGAAGAGAATATCCCACAAGTAAGGATGACGCCGTGGACCGGACACACCTATGTTGGAGAAATACATATTATTCTGCTATTAGGCCAAGACATTATCTCTAAGCTTAAAGGGCTAGCATAGTAAAAACATAATTTATGTAAGAACTTACCTGATAAATTCATTTCTTTCATATTAACAAGAGTCCATGAGCTAGTGACGTATGGGATATACATTCCTACCAGGAGGGGCAAAGTTTCCCAAACCTTAAAATGCCTATAAATACACCCCTCACCACACCCACAAATCAGTTTAACGAATAGCCAAGAAGTGGGGTGATAAGAAAAAGTGCGAAGCATATAAAATAAGGAATTGGAATAATTGTGCTTTATACAAAAAAATCATAACCACCACAAAAAAAGGGTGGGCCTCATGGACTCTTGTTAATATGAAAGAAATGAATTTATCAGGTAAGTTCTTACATAAATTATGTTTTCTTTCATGTAATTAACAAGAGTCCATGAGCTAGTGACGTATGGGATAATGACTACCCAAGATGTGGATCTTTCCACACAAGAGTCACTAGAGAGGGAGGGATAAAATAAAGACAGCCAATTCCTGCTGAAAATAATCCACACCCAAAATAAAGTTTAACAAAAAACATAAGCAGAAGATTCAAACTGAAACCGCTGCCTGAAGAACTTTTCTACCAAAAACTGCTTCAGAAGAAGAAAATACATCAAAATGGTAGAATTTAGTAAAAGTATGCAAAGAAGACCAAGTTGCTGCTTTGCAGATCTGGTCAACCGAAGCTTCATTCCTAAACGCCCAGGAAGTAGATACTGACCTAGTAGAATGAGCTGTAATTCTTTGAGGCGGAGTTTTACCCGACTCAACATAGGCAAGATGAATTAAAGATTTCAACCAAGATGCCAAAGAAATGGCAGAAGCTTTCTGGCCTTTCCTAGAACCGGAAAAGATAACAAATAGACTAGAAGTCTTACGGAAAGATTTTGTAGCTTCAACATAATATTTCAAAGCTCTAACAACATCCAAAGAATGCAATGATTTCTCCTTAGAATTCTTAGGATTAGGACATAATGAAGGAACCACAATTTCTCTACTAATGTTGTTGGAATTCACAACTTTAGGTAAAAATTCAAAAGAAGTTCGCAACACCGCCTTATCCTGATGAAAAATCAGAAAAGGAGACTCACATGAAAGAGCAGATAATTCAGAAACTCTTCTAGCAGAAGAGATAGCCAAAAGGAACAAAACTTTCCAAGAAAGTAATTTAATGTCCAATGAATGCATAGGTTCAAACGGAGGAGCTTGAAGAGCTCCCAGAACCAAATTCAAACTCCAAGGAGGAGAAATTGACTTAATGACAGGTTTTATACGAACCAAAGCTTGTACAAAACAATGAATATCAGGAAGAATAGCAATCTTTCTGTGAAAAAGAACAGAAAGAGCAGAGATTTGTCCTTTCAAAGAACTTGCGGACAAACCCTTATCCAAACCATCCTGAAGAAATTGTAAAATTCTCGGTATTCTAAAAGAATGCCAAGAAAAATGATGAGAAAGACACCAAGAAATATAAGTCTTCCAGACTCTATAATATATCTCTCGAGATACAGATTTACGAGCCTGTAACATAGTATTAATCACGGAGTCAGAGAAACCTCT
>NW_026510776.1:11416-54002 GCF_027579735.1 Bombina bombina | reverse complement strand
TCCAATGGATAAAAAATTAGAGGGTTACCTTAAGAAAATGTTTGTTCAACAAGGGTTTATATTGCAACCTCTTGCATGTATTGCGCCTGTCACGGCTGCAGCAGCATTTTGGTTTGAGTCTCTGGAAGAGACACTTCAATCATCCACACTAGATGACATCACACACAAACTTAAATTCCTTAAGTTAGCTAATTCATTTATTTCAGATGCCGTAGTACATTTAACTAAACTTGCGGCTAAAAATTCAGGATTCGCCATTCAGGCACGCAGAGCTCTGTGGCTAAAATCCTGGTCAGCTGATGTTACGTCTAAATCTAAATTGCTTAATATTCCTTTCAAAGGGCAGACCTTATTCGGGCCCGGCTTGAAAGAGATTATTGATGACATTACAGGAGGTAAAGGTCATGCCCTGCCTCAGGACAAGGCCAAAGCCAAGGCTAGACAGTCCAATTTTCGTTCCTTTCGTAATTTCAAAGCAGGAGCAGCATCAACTTCCTCTGCACCAAAACAGGAAGGAGCTGTTGCTCGCTACAGACAAGGCTGGAAACCTAACCAGTCCTGGAACAGGGGCAAACAGGCCAGAAAACCTGCTGCTGCCCCTAAGACAGCATGAATTGAGGGCCCCCGATCCGGGACCGGATCTAGTGGGGGGCAGACTTTCCCTCTTCGCCCAGGCTTGGGCAAGAGATGTTCAGGATCCCTGGGCGTTAGAGATCATATCTCAGGGATACCTTCTGGACTTCAAATCCTCTCCCCCAAGAGGGAGATTTCATCTGTCAAGGTTGTCAACAAACCTAACAAAGAAGGAAGCGTTTCTACGCTGCGTACAAGATCTTTTATTAATGGGAGTGATCCATCCAGTTCCGCGGTTGGAACAAGGACAAGGGTTTTACTCAAATCTGTTTGTAGTTCCCAAAAAAGAGGGAACCTTCAGGCCAATCTTGGATTTAAAGATCCTAAACAAATTCCTAAGAGTTCCATCGTTCAAGATGGAAACTATTCGAACAATTTTGCCCATGATCCAAGAGGGTCAGTACTTGACCACAGTGGATTTAAAGGATGCTTACCTTCACATACCAATTCACAGAAGTCATTACCGGTATCTAAGGTTTGCCTTTTTAGACAGGCATTACCAGTTTGTAGCTCTTCCATTCGGACTGGCTACGGCTCCAAGAATCTTCACAAAGGTTCTGGGCACTCTTCTGGCGGTACAAAGACCGCGAGGAATTTCAGTAGCTCCGTACTTAGACGACATACTGATACAAGCTTTCAAACTGCCAAATCTCATACAGAGATAGTACTGGCATTTCTAAGGTCGCATGGATGGAAAGTGAACGAAGAGAAAAGTTCTCTCTTTCCACTCACAAGAGTTCCCTTCCTGGGGACTCTGATAGATTCTGTAGAAATGAAGATTTACCTGACAGAGGACAGGTTAACAAAACTTCAAAGTGCATGCCGTGTCCTTCATTCCATTCAAGAGACCAGAAATTCTCTTCTATGGTGGCTTTATCGGCCACATCTGTCCAGGGGAATGCCATTCAGCAGGCCAGACTGGTCAATTGTAACAACAGACGCCAGCCTACTAGGTTGGGGCGCTGTCTGGAATTCTCTGAAGGCTCAGGGACTATGGAATCAGGAGGAGAGTCTTCTTCCAATAAACATTCTGGAATTGAGAGCAGTCCTCAATGCTCTTCTGGCTTGGCCCCAGTTAGCAACTCGGGGGTTCATCAGGTTCCAGTCGGACAACATCACGACTGTAGCTTATATCAACCATCAGGGAGGGACAAGAAGCTCCCTAGCAATGATGGAAGTATCGAAGATAATTCGCTGGGCAGAGTCTCACTCTTGCCACCTGTCTGCAATCCACATCCCGGGAGTGGAGAACTGGGAGGCGGATTTCTTAAGTCATCAGACTTTTCATCCGGGGGAGTGGGAACTTCATCCAGAGGTCTTTGCCCAAATACTTCGACGTTGGGGCAAACCAGAGATAGATCTCATGGCGTCTCGACAGAACGCCAAGCTTCCGCGCTACGGGTCCAGATCCAGGGATCCGGGAGCGGTCCTGATAGATGCCTTGACAGCACCATGGACCTTCAGGATGGCTCATGTGTTTCCACCTTTCCCGATGCTTCCTCGATTGATTGCCAGAATCAAACAGGAGAAAGCATCAGTGATTCTAATAGCGCCTGCATGGCCACGCAGGACTTGGTATACAGATCTGGTGGACATGTCATTCTGTCCACCTTGGTCGTTACCTCTGAAACAGGACCTTCTGATTCAGGGTCCTTTCAAACATCAAAATCTAACTTCTCTGAAGCTGATTGCTTGGAAATTGAACGCTTGATCTTATCAAGGCGTGGTTTTTCTGAGTCAGTTATTGATACCTTAATACAGGCTAGGAAGCCTGTTACCAGAAAGATTTACCATAAAATATGGCGTAAATACCTATATTGGTGCGAATCCAAAGGTTACTCTTGGAGTAAGGTTAGGATTCCTAGGATATTGTCTTTTCTACAAGAAGGTTTAGAAAAGGGGTTATCCGCTAGTTCCTTAAAGGGACAGATCTCAGCTCTGTCCATTCTGTTACACAAGCGTCTGTCAGAAGTTCCAGACGTTCAGGCTTTTTGTCAGGCTTTGGCCAGGATTAAACCTGTGTTTAAAGCTGTGGCTCCACCATGGAGTTTAAACCTTGTTCTTAACGTTTTACAGGGTGTTCCGTTTGAACCCCTTCATTCCATTGATATAAAGTTGTTATCTTGGAAAGTTCTATTTTTAATGGCTATTTCCTCGGCTCGAAGAGTCTCTGAGTTATCAGCCTTACATTGTGATTCTCCTTATTTGATTTTTCACTCGGATAAGGTAGTTCTGCGTACTAAGCCTGGGTTCTTACCTAAGGTAGTCACTAACAGGAATATCAATCAGGAGATTGTTGTTCCATCCTTGTGCCCAAATCCTTCTTCGAGGAAGGAACGTCTTTTGCACAATCTGGATGTAGTTCGTGCCCTTAAATTTTATTTACAGGCAACTAAAGATTTTCGACAAACGTCTTCCCTGTTTGTCGTTTACTCTGGTCAGAGGAGAGGTCAAAAAGCTTCTGCTACCTCTCTCTCTTTTTGGCTTCATAGCATAATTCGTTTAGCTTATGAGACTGCTGGACAGCAGCCTCCTGAAAGAATTACAGCTCATTCCACTAGAGCTGTGGCTTCCACTTGGGCCTTTAAGAATGAGGCCTCTGTTGAACAGATTTGCAAGGCTGCAACTTGGTCTTCGCTTCATACTTTTTCCAAATTTTACAAATTTGACACTTTTGCTTCCTCGGAGGCTATTTTTGGGAGAAAGGTTCTTCAGGCAGTGGTTCCTTCTGTATAAAGAGCCTGCCTATCCCTCCCGTCATCCGTGTACTTTTGCTTTGGTATTGGTATCCCACAAGTAATGATGACCCGTGGACTGATCACACTTAACAGAAGAAAACATAATTTATGCTTACCTGATAAATTCCTTTCTTCTGTAGTGTGATCAGTCCACGGCCCGCCCTGTTTTTTAAGGCAGGTAAATATTTTTTAAATTATACTCCAGTCACCACTACACCCTTGGCTTCTCCTTTCTCGTTGGTCCTTGGTCGAATGACTGGAGGTGACGTAGAGGGGAGGAGCTATATAGCAACTCTGCTGGGTGAATCCTCTTGCACTTCCTGTAGGGGAGCAGTTAATATCCCACAAGTAATGATGACCCGTGGACTGATCACACTACAGAAGAAAGGAATTTATCAGGTAAGCATAAATTATGTTTTTTGTTTGTAATTTTTGAATGCTTTTTAGGTAGTTAGTATATTTTTAATTTTATTTCAGTGTATTTTAATTGGGGTTAAGTTAGGGGGTGTCAGGTTACGGGGCTTTGTTTTTAGTTTAATGCTTTGTGCTGTGGGGGTAAGAGGATTAGGGGTTAATAGGTTAATTGGGTGTTTGCATTGTGGGGGCTGGCAGATTAGGGGCTAATAGGTTAATTGGGTGTTTGCATTGTGGGGGGTTGGCGGATTAGGGGTTAACAAGTTAATTAGGTGTTTGCGATGTCGGGGGATGGTGGTTTAGGGGTTTATATGTTTTATTAGTGATTGCGATGTATGGGGATGACGGTTTAGTGGTTAATACATTTTATTAGTGATTGCGATGTATGGGGATGGCGGTTTAGGGGTTAATATGTTTATTTAGTATTTGTGATGTGGGGGATGGTTTTAAATGGTGTTTTAACATTTGGGTTAAAAAAAATTCCGGTTTAGATTTTTACGTGTGACTTCAACATTTTTTTTTTTATGTTTATGTTACGCGTGCAATATGATATACTGGCGTAAGCTACTGTGGAACATAAAAGGGCCATAAAGATCACATTCTGGGGTTTGGGGTCCATATTGCTATGCTGAATATTAAATATTACATTTCCCAACATCCCTGTCTCTCACTGCTGATATATATAAAAAAAATGGCCATTTTCAAGCATCTTGACATGGACTTCAACCCCATTAGACTGCCACATTCAACTCTCTGTCCCTATACTACTAACTCCTTAAGGTGCTACACTGTCCCTGTTACCTACTCACCCACTCTGCACACATTCAGGGAGGGGTTTCTATAAGAAACACCACATTTTGACCCAACAGCCACTTTATCTACAGTGGAGGGTTATAATGGGAGTCACACATATATTGCAGCAATGAGGCTGAGCCAGTCAAGAATGCAGGACAGCTAACCGGCCAATTATCCCTAGTAAACTAACTGGTATTTATAGTTCTCAATCCAGGACATTTTTAACTTAGGGAGGCTTCAAACAGTTTTCTTTCACCCCTATATCAGAGCAACATTAAACTTGTTGAACTGGTCATTTTCATCTGAGACAACAGACAGTAAAAGATGTTTTGTGATCCAGAAGTTTAAATATTATATCTCCCAGCATGCCTTTCTCCAGAACTGCCAACTAATTTGCATAGTCGGTAAAGTCAGAGAAAGTTACATTACAGCAAGTGAATAGTAATATGTTACAGTGGTTTTCCATGTATCTGCAATTGCAGTGTAAAAATATTGTCTTGTTTCATGAGAAGACATAGGAACAGCAATGATTTAAGACTAAACAGACTAAGAATGGAAAAAAGGCAATTGTTTCAAACAATAATAGATCTTACTTCTAATTAAGAGGCTTAATCTTTATAAAATAGATTTTATTTCTGGTAGTGCATTATTTTGCTTGGGGGGGGGGGTGATCATAAAGTTGCTGAGATAGAAAGGTTTACATTTGAAATAAAAAGCCACGTAAAAAAAACCATCTGTACAGATGTGTAATTAGGCCATGTGAGAACAGACCTGCCATGTTTGTTTAGGGAAATGCCCTTTTATACCATTTCTATAAGAGATTATTATCTTGTTACTTCTTTAACATACCATATTCATCACAGTCACATTTATTTAGCCTTGTACTATGAGTTTGTATACAGGGCATGTACCTTTATCCAAGGGCCCCATCACCAGAATAGCTGTCTGTCGCCCCTCATCTAATAATAGATCTTCTAGTTAAGGGGTTTTTCAAGTGTTTTGCCTTTTCTGTTGATGTGCTGCCATAGGCACTGGTAATATATTGAGACTTTCCATGTATTGTTTTTTTTCTGTAGTTATACAGCTCTAGGTACTAGTAATTTGTTCAGACGTTGTAGGTTATTGGTGTTTAAGGCACTGGTAATATTTTTGTGGAACTTCAGCCAATGTGTTGTGTGCCAGATGAAGAAATAACAGAGACCAGACCAAATATCCAAACAATGGCTAACCCTTCACAGACTGATCTCTAATTCACTGCTAGCAGAACTTCCCTTACAGACAAAGGGAAAGTGAAGCTCTTGCTAAGTGTAACAGCTAATATAATCGGAACATTCCTAGATAGGAGAAATAGATCTGATAAGTCATTATTAATCACACCACCCAGCTCCTCCAATAGTGGGTGCAATTGAAAGGGGAGGAAACAATCACAATAACGCTAGTGTCATTATTGGCACCTCACTTGTAATCCTGCTCTTATTTGCACATTTCTTTCATGTTGGTTGAGTTGTTAGGCAAAATACAGACAAAGAAGAGTTTTATTTCTCTTAGAAAAACTAAGTCTTGTTTGTTACATTTCATGTGAGTTACCTGCAGACAAGACTATGTGACATTACAAATATTATTTAAAGATAAATGAGGTTTCTACCAGTATAAATTAGACTTGTGCGCGGCAGAAACATTAGTTTTGGATGTTTTAGAATTTCGTTTTAAGATCGATTCAAATTCGGATACATTCAAATGCATTTGTTTCTGATTCATTCGGATTAAAATAAATTTGGATGTATTTGGTTCGGATTCGATTTGTAAATTCGGAAGTTCAGTATGTGTTAGTTTGGATGTGTTGTGTATTAGATTAGTATTATGTACTGTAATATTAGGTGTAACTCATAGCAGAGTGATATAACCTAATATACTGTAAACTACTAGTGTAATCGTGGTTAGTCCATGGCCATCCGAATGTAACAAATAAATCCAAACTAATTTGAATTTATTATTTATTTGAATTTTTATTTATTTGAATTTTATTATTTATTTATTGGGATCTTTCTAACGCCGGTATTTAGAGTCGTGGCTGAAGTGAGCGTTAGAAATCTAACGACAAAACTCCAGCCGCAAAAAAAAACCAGGAGTTAAGAGCTTTATGGGCTAACGCCAGTTTATAAAGCTCTTAACTACTGTGCTCTAAAGTACACTAACACCCATAAACTACCTATGAACCCCTAAACCGAGGCCCCCCCACATCGCCGCCACTCTATTAAAATTTTTTAACCCCTAATCTGCCAACCGCACACCGCCGCCACCTACGTTATCCCTATGTACCCCTAATCTGCTGCCCCTAATACCGCCGACACCACACCGCTACTTTAATAAATGTATTAATCCCTAAAGCTAAGCTCTAATGCGAGCTCAATCTGATTGGCTGATTGGATCAGCCAATCGTATTGAACTTGAATCTGATTGGCTGATGAATTTTCCTACCTTAATTCCGATTGGCTGATAGAATCCTATCAGCCAATCGGAATTCGAGGGACGCCATCTTGGATGACGTCCCTTAAAGGAACCGTCATTCGTCAGGAAGTCGTCGGTGAAGATGGATGTTCCGCGTCGGCGGGATGAACATGGATCCTGAAGAAAGAAAATTGAAGATGCCGCTTCATAGAAGACTTCAGCCGGATCATGGACCGATTCAGCTCCCGCTTGGATGAAGACTTCAGCTGGATCATGGACCTCTTCAGCTACCGCTTGGATGAAGACTTCAGCCGGATCATGGACCTCTTCAGCTCCCGCTTAGATGAAGACTTCAGTCGGATCATGGACCTCTTCAGCCCCCCGCTTGGGCTTGGATCAAGACATCGGAGGAGCTCTTCTGGATCGATCGGTGAACCCAGCGTGGTGAAGATAAGGTAGGAAGATCTTCAGGGGCTTAGTGTTAGGTTTATTTAAGGGGGGTTTGGGTTAGATTAGGGGTATGTGGGTGGTGGGTTGTAATGTTGGGGGGGTATTGTATGTTTTTTTTTTACAGGCAAAAGAGCTGAATTCTTTGGGGCATGCCCCGCAAAGGGCCCTTTTCAGGGCTGGTAAGGTAAAAGAGCTTTTCTATTTTAATTTTAAAATAGGGTAGGGCATTTTTTTTATTTTGGGGGTCTTTGTTATTTTATTAGGGGGCTTAGAGTAGGTGTAATTAGTTTAACATTGTTGTAATATTTTTCTAATGTTTGTAAATATTTTTTTATTTTTTGTAACTTAGTTCTTTTTTATTTTTTGTACTTTAGTTAGTTTATTTCATTGTATTTATTTGTAGGTATTGTATTTAATTAATTTACTGATAGTGTAGTGTTAGGTTTCATTGTAGATAATTGTAGGTAGTTTATTTAATTTATTTATTGATAGTGTAGTGTTAGGTCTAATTGTAACTTAGGTTAGGATTTATTTTACAGGTAATTTTGTAATTATTTTAACTAGGTAGCTATTAAATAGTTATTAACTATTTAATAGCTATTGTACCTGGTTAAAATAAATACAAAGTTGCCTGTAAAATAAATATTAATCCTAAAATAGCTACAATATAATTATAATTTATATTGTAGCTATATTAGGATTTATTTTACAGGTAAGTATTTAGCTTTAAATAGGAATAATTTATTTAATAAGAGTTAATTTATTTCGTTATATTTAAATTATATTTAATTTAGGGGGGTGTTAGTGTTAGGGTTAGACTTAGCTTTAGGGGTTAATACATTTATTAGAGTAGCGGTGCGGTCCGGTCGGCAGATTAGGGGTTAATAATTGTAGGTAGTTGGAGGCGACGTTGGGGGCGGCAGATTAGGGGTTAATAAATATAATATAGGGGTCGGCGGTGTTAGGGGCAGCAGATTAGGGGTACATAGGGATAACGTAGGTTGCGGCGGTGTACGGAGCGGCAGATTAGGGGTTAATAATAATATGCAGGGGTCAGCGATAGTGGGGGCAGCAGATTAGGGGTTAATAAATATAATATAGGGGTCTGCGGTGTTAGGGGCAGCAGATTAGGGGTACATAGGGATAACGTAGGTTGCGGCGGTGTACGGAGCGGCAGATTAGGGGTTAATAATAATATGCAGGGGTCAGCGATAGCGGGGGCGGCAGATTAGGGGTTAATAAGTGTAAGGTTAGGGGTGTTTAGACTCGGGGTACATGTTAGGGGTGAAGATGGATGTTCCGCGTCGGCGGGATGAACATGGATCCTGAAGAAAGAAAATTGAAGATGCCGCTTCATAGAAGACTTCAGCCGGATCATGGACCGATTCAGCTCCCGCTTGGATGAAGACTTCAGCTGGATCATGGACCTCTTCAGCTACCGCTTGGATGAAGACTTCAGCCGGATCATGGACCTCTTCAGCTCCCGCTTAGATGAAGACTTCAGTCGGATCATGGACCTCTTCAGCCCCCCGCTTGGGCTTGGATCAAGACATCGGAGGAGCTCTTCTGGATCGATCGGTGAACCCAGCGTGGTGAAGATAAGGTAGGAAGATCTTCAGGGGCTTAGTGTTAGGTTTATTTAAGGGGGGTTTGGGTTAGATTAGGGGTATGTGGGTGGTGGGTTGTAATGTTGGGGGGGTATTGTATGTTTTTTTTTTACAGGCAAAAGAGCTGAATTCTTTGGGGCATGCCCCGCAAAGGGCCCTTTTCAGGGCTGGTAAGGTAAAAGAGCTTTTCTATTTTAATTTTAAAATAGGGTAGGGCATTTTTTTTATTTTGGGGGTCTTTGTTATTTTATTAGGGGGCTTAGAGTAGGTGTAATTAGTTTAACATTGTTGTAATATTTTTCTAATGTTTGTAAATATTTTTTTATTTTTTGTAACTTAGTTCTTTTTTATTTTTTGTACTTTAGTTAGTTTATTTCATTGTATTTATTTGTAGGTATTGTATTTAATTAATTTACTGATAGTGTAGTGTTAGGTTTCATTGTAGATAATTGTAGGTAGTTTATTTAATTTATTTATTGATAGTGTAGTGTTAGGTCTAATTGTAACTTAGGTTAGGATTTATTTTACAGGTAATTTTGTAATTATTTTAACTAGGTAGCTATTAAATAGTTATTAACTATTTAATAGCTATTGTACCTGGTTAAAATAAATACAAAGTTGCCTGTAAAATAAATATTAATCCTAAAATAGCTACAATATAATTATAATTTATATTGTAGCTATATTAGGATTTATTTTACAGGTAAGTATTTAGCTTTAAATAGGAATAATTTATTTAATAAGAGTTAATTTATTTCGTTATATTTAAATTATATTTAATTTAGGGGGGTGTTAGTGTTAGGGTTAGACTTAGCTTTAGGGGTTAATACATTTATTAGAGTAGCGGTGCGGTCCGGTCGGCAGATTAGGGGTTAATAATTGTAGGTAGTTGGAGGCGACGTTGGGGGCGGCAGATTAGGGGTTAATAAATATAATATAGGGGTCGGCGGTGTTAGGGGCAGCAGATTAGGGGTACATAGGGATAACGTAGGTTGCGGCGGTGTACGGAGCGGCAGATTAGGGGTTAATAATAATATGCAGGGGTCAGCGATAGTGGGGGCAGCAGATTAGGGGTTAATAAATATAATATAGGGGTCTGCGGTGTTAGGGGCAGCAGATTAGGGGTACATAGGGATAACGTAGGTTGCGGCGGTGTACGGAGCGGCAGATTAGGGGTTAATAATAATATGCAGGGGTCAGCGATAGCGGGGGCGGCAGATTAGGGGTTAATAAGTGTAAGGTTAGGGGTGTTTAGACTCGGGGTACATGTTAGGGTGTTAGGTGCAGACTTAGGAAGTGTTTCCCCATAGGAAACAATGGGGCTGCGTTAGGAGCTGAACGCTGCTTTTTTGCAGGTGTTAGTTTTTTTTTCAGCTCAAACAGCCCCATTGTTTCCTATGGGGGAATCGTGCACGAGCACGTTTTTGAAGCTGGCCGCGTCCGTAAGCACCGCTGGTATCGAGAGTTGCAGTGGCGGTAAATATGCTCTACGCTCCCTTTTTTGGAGCCTAACGCAGCCCTTCTGTGAACTCTAAATACCTGCGGTATTTAAAAGGTGCGGGGAAAAAAAAGCATGCGTAGCTAACGCACCCCTTTGGCCGCAGAACTCTAAATCTAGCCATTAGGGTTTATTTTATAGGTAAGTATTTAGTTTTGAAAAGGAATAATTTAGTTAATGATAGTAATTTTATTTAGATTTATTTGAATTATATTTAAGTTAGGGGGGTTAGGGTTAGACTTAGGTTTAGGTGTTAATACATTTAGAATAGTGGTTTGGACGTTGGGGACGGCAGATTAAGGGTTAATAAGTGTAGGTAGGTTAAGGAGACATTGGGGCGGCAGATTAGGGGGTTAATAAATATAATGTAGGTGTCGGCGATGTTGGGGGCAGCAGATTAGGGGTTATTAAATATAATGTAGGTGGCGGCGATGTTGGGGGCAGCAGATTAGGGGTTAATAAATATAATGTAGGTGGCGGCGATGTCCGGAGCGGCAGATTAGGGGTTAATAAGTATAATGTAGGTGTCTGCAATGTTGGGGGCGGCAGATTAGGGGTTAATAAGTGTAAGATTAGGGGTGTTTAGACTTGGGGTTCATGTTAGGGTGTTAGGTGTAAATATAACTTTAGTTTCCCCATCGGAATCAATGGGGCTGCCTTACGACCAGCTCACCCCTGATTTAAGCAGCGCTGGTATTGGAGTGTGGTATGGAGCTCAATTTTGCTCTACGCTCACTTCTTGCCTGTTAACGCCGGGTTTGTAAAAACCTGTAATACCAGCACTGTAGGTAAGTGAGCGGTGAGAATAAACTGCACGTTAGCACTGCACAGCTCATAACACAAAACTCGTAATCTGGCCGTTTGTTATTTTTGTAAGGTTAGGTTTTTGGTTTTCAGTAACCTTAGGGTTGTTTTATTCTCTGCAAGGGTATTTTTTTTATATTTTCTGTAATCTTAGTTTTGTTTTTTCAGTAATCTTAGGGTTTTTTATTTTATGTAATGTTTGGGTTTTTTGTAATGCAGGTTTTTTTTGTTTGTAATTTTTGAATGCTTTTTAGGTAGTTAGTATATTTTTAATTTTATTTCAGTGTATTTTAATTGGGGTTAAGTTAGGGGGTGTCAGGTTACGGGGCTTTGTTTTTAGTTTAATGCTTTGTGCTGTGGGGGTAAGAGGATTAGGGGTTAATAGGTTAATTGGGTGTTTGCATTGTGGGGGCTGGCAGATTAGGGGCTAATAGGTTAATTGGGTGTTTGCATTGTGGGGGGTTGGCGGATTAGGGGTTAACAAGTTAATTAGGTGTTTGCGATGTCGGGGGATGGCGGTTTAGGGGTTTATTTGTTTTATTAGTGATTGCGATGTATGGGGATGGCGGTTTAGGGGTTAATAAATTTTATTAGTGATTGCGATGTATGGGGATGGCGGTTTAGGGGTTAATATGTTTATTTAGTATTTGTGATGTGGGGGATGGTTTTAAATGGTGTTTTAACATTTGGGTTAAAAAAAATTCCGGTTTAGATTTTTACGTATGACTGCAACATTTTTTTTTTTATGTTTATGTTACGGGTGCAATATGATATACTGGCGTAAGCTACTGTGGAACATAAAAGGGCCATAAAGATCACATTCTGGGGGTTGGGGTCCATATTGCTATGCTGAATGTTAAATATTACATTTCCCAACATCCCTGTCTCTCACTGCTGATATATATAAAAAAAAATGGCCATTTTCAAGCATCTTGACATGGACTTCAACCCCATTAGACTGCCACATTCAACTCTCTGTCCCTATACTACTAACTCCTTAAGGTGCTACACTGTCCCTGTTACCTACTCACCCACTCTGAACACATTCAGGGAGGGGTTTCTATAAGAAACACCACATTTTGACCCAACAGCCACTTTATCTACAGTGGAGGGTTATAATGGGAGTCACACATATATTGCAGCAATGAGACTGAGCCAGTCAAGAATGCAGGACAGCTAACCGTCCAATTATCCCTAGTAAACTAACTGGTATTTATAGTTCTCAATCCAGGACATTTTTAACTTAGGGAGGCTTCAAACAGTTTTCTTTCACTCCTATATCAGAGCAACATTAAACTTGTTGAACTGGTCATTTTCATCTGAGACAACAGACAGTAAAAGATGTTTTGTGATCCAGAAGGTTAAATATTATATCTCCCAGCATGCCTTTCTCCAGAACTGCCAACTAATTTGCATAGTTGGTAAAGTCAGACAAAGGGCAAGATTTATCAAGCTCCGAAAAAATGCGCAAAAAAAAGTCGCGGAAATTTTCGTAGCTATTCGCAATTTCCGAAATCCAATTATTCGCCAATATTTATTAATATTGTTGAGACAAATTTCGTGCAAAAGTTTTTTGCGATGACAAGCGAATGACTAGTATAGTTTCTTGGAGAATGCGATGATTTTCACTTTATTTATCACTCGCAAGTAATTATCATGACTTTTACTTCCGGGAATAGTTTCATTGTTATTATTGTTATTGTCCTATTAAAATAAAAGAAATTAAACACGTGATTGTTTCTTATTGTTATTTCTTATTTATGATTAAAGTTGTTTTTATTCTGCCCCTTTTTTGGCACTTCTGCACACTGTAAAGTTGCCCTCATTTGGTCGCTAAAACTATCTTCTTTTCATTGTTCTTTTTCATAATATATATTTTTATTTTTAATTTTTTTTTGGTGCAATATATTTACAGAGATTTATATATATATATCGTATTTATTAATATATCAATATTTTTCTACTCCAATTTTTTTTTTAATTTGTATATTTATAATTTTTAATCCAAAAAATAATTGATATATTTTTTTATACATTAAATTATTTATTTATTTATTTATTATGTCTGCTGCTGGCCTACAGGAAAACGCATCAACTGCCAGCAAAACAAAAGGTGGTCGAAATATACATTTTAGCCTATCTCAAAACAATGTTCTTGTAGACAAAATTTTAAATCACTATGATGTCCTGCTAGGCTGTAGAAGCAGGCAGACACCTATGGCACGTAAAAGGCAGATATGGCAAGATATAAGCCAGGAGGTATCTGCACAGGGTATAAACCCCAAAAATGTAAATAATTGTAAAAAACGTTTTTCGGATATAAAAAGAATAATTAAAATGAAACTATGCAAAGAAAAACGTTCAGCAAGAGGTACAGGGGGTGGTCCAGGATATACTGCTGATCTAATGGAGTATAAGAAGAAAGTTCTTAATTTGATGGGGCCTGAGGTTGTGGAGGGAATTGAAGTGCAAGGAGACACAGACGATTATGCAGGTAAACTATTATTATTATTATTATATTTATATTGCTAATGAAGTATTTAAATCCTAATTGAAATTGATAAATGTTTTCATTCTCCTCACTCATTACTGGTGATTGATTTCAAATACAATTTTTTTCCTTATATTAAAATTTATTTTTGTTTTCTTTGAAACTTTTGTTGAAAAGCACATTCGATGTTCAATCTGTTTTTCACTTTTTGTTTGTAATGGAAGTAACTTAAATAATGCAGTAATATATTTCCAATTTTGTGCATTGCTTATTTCACTTTAATGGATATATTACATTAATCTTGGCTATTGATTACCCTTTTTTTTTTTTTAGGATCCCCACCTACACAATCAGATGCTCATGCATTAACAGAGATTGCCGCTTGCAGCAGCGTCCTGCAAGAAGTTGGTAGGTATTTGTGCCTATATTGTCCCTCAAGAGTGTGCTATATGTATTTTGCCTCTATAATTTTTTTTTATTTTTTTTTTTTTTTTTAAGAAGAGAATGATAATGATCAGAATATTGAAGGAGAGGAAACTTTGCTCCTTTTTGAAGGTAAAGATAAAAAAATTTTTGTGTGCAAATCATATTAAAACATTATAAGACATTTTTTTTGTAGATTCAGATACAGCATGAAATTATAAGCAACTTACAATTTCACTACATTTTTCAGCTTTTATTAATTATATTGCTATCTATATTTTATAAGATGGAATGTAAATCTTAGCATCCATCCCATTTTAGGATCAGCAACATGGTTAGTGCTTGTTTATTGGAACCACTGACCATGGTGCTGAAACTAAAATATGATGGATGCTTTAAGAATTGCATTCCAGCTTATAACATACAGATAGCAATAGAATTAACAAAAGCTGACAATTGTAGTGAAATTGTAAGTTGCTTATATCCAGCAATTACAAAATTTGAATGTAATTGTTGTGGAATATTATACTTTAAAGATGCTGATACATGTGTATTCTGCCCTTTTAAAATCTCATCAATATTAAATTTAATTTTCATATTTTCAGTGAAAGATGACAGTAATCTATAATAGGTGGCATTGTCAAAATGAAATTATTGTTTATCTTTATTATAGATGATTCTGAAAATGTTGAATACGTTCTGAATTTACAACCAATACAGGAGACATCTCCTGTACATTCCTCAAGTACAAATGTAGAAGTACCATAAGAAGAAATTGGAGATGTACACAAAGATATCCAACAAGAAGCACAAGCACCAACGGAAGAGGCAATATCAGTAAATTTGGTTAACATTCTGCAATTAGCCACAAATTTTCAGAATGAACAAAGGGCTTTTTTTCAACAGATGAGTGACCTGCAAAGTGAACGTTTGGAAATTGACAGGCAGAGTTTACTTGCACGTCAAGAGACAAATAGGTTGCTTGAATTACTAGTGAATATTTTACAAACAAGAATTGAGAATCATTGATTTTATTTTGGGTGGGTTTTCTTAAAATGTTTTTTTTGTTTTTTAAACAGTTAATGTATAAATGTTGGTTATGATTTATAACATATCATATGTTAAATTAAAAACTATTAATGCCGTTTGAATGTATTTCTCTATTATTAATCTTTACCTTTTTAAAAAAATAACAGACACATATATTATAATATAATAATTTTTTATAGAAACTAAACCAAAAATGCAAATATAATTGAAACATAGAAAGTTACATATTCAGGGTTATTTTTTTTTTTTTAATACATTTGCTCCGTTATGGCTCTTCTAAAATTTTGGATGCTTCTTGTTATTGTATGCATCATGACTTCTAACCGATCAAATTCTGCGATTATGGTCTCTCTTGAGATGAGTCCAAGTTCTTCTTCCACAACCTCTTTTAAAGATAAAAAAATTTATTAAAAAAATTGTTAGTAAGATTTAACATTCATTATGTACAATTTTTATAAACTGAAGTTTATAATATATATTAATGTGACAATCAACATTACATGCTTCATATAGAACTGAGAATTGGAATACACTTTATAATTTACTCCAATTATCTAAGTTTGTATATTGACAATATCAGTAAATTAGAAAGATGTTTCAAATTTTATGCTGTATCCAAATGCGTTTTGTATAAAGAACATTTCCACGAACATCCTACAATGTATAAATATTTGTTAATAAATATATATATATATTTATAAAAACAAAATAATAATGATGGCTAAAAACAAAAGTAAATAATTTGTACTTACGTGTACCAATGTTTCTTGTGGAAATAGATTCTTCGGCTTCAACATCATCTATGAATAAAACAAATTAATGAAACGGATTACCATATTCAAATAAAGATGCTTATAGAAAAGCACAATCATTATATTACAAATACCAAAACCAACCTTCAAAACCCACAGAATCGGAGTCCGAAGAATGTTCTACTGTTATTTTTGGTCTTTGGATAGGTAGAACAAAATCTGGCTCTTCCGTTCTAATTTCTACTGCTGCTTCTATAACCAAAAAAATATATATCTATATAATATCGGCCTTTTCTGTTTTTCAAAAGCTGTTATTGCGCAGTAGAGACCTGTAATCGTTGCTAGTGCTGATCGGGTGTGAGGGTGGTGTGAGGTTTGCGTTTCCGGGCGTGAGAGAGCTGAAAAGACATAGCGAGTAGAGAGAGGGAGAGAGACAGGGGAGAAAGGGGAGAGAGAAATCAAGAGAGAGGGGGGAGAGAGACAGCAAAAGAGAGGGGGGGAGAAAGGCGAGAGAGAAATCAAGAGAGAGGGGGGATAGAGACAGCAAAAGAGAGGGGGGAGAAAGGGGAGAGAGAGAGCAGAAGAATGGGAGAGACAGCAAAAGAGAGGGAGATAGAGAGAGAGCATTGTACATTAACTTTATGACCTATTTATCTTTGTTGTAATTTTAATAAATCTGTGGACATTATTTCACGGGTATTATACAAATAAAATGTAAGTGAAACACTTTTGGTTATATATGAGTAATCAATTACTGAGTGTCTAAAAAAGTGTAACAAAATTTACCATACCTTCTGTATTTTCTTCGAAAGGTTTTTCAATTACAGTAATCTGTCTATTTTCAAGTGTGACTAAGGGCATCGGTGGGGATCCGGAAGTTTCATCACTAACAACCTCTATAGTCCTCAGATATTTATGATAAAGTAATTTTTATTGTTTTGTAACAAAGGCATAATAACAGACAAAGTATGAAACAAAAGATGAATCAAAATAGGTCGAGAGAACAAACATCTTGGTTCTCTCACGTTACATAGTAATGAAAATCGTGCAAAATACAAATCAATAAAACGTTCAAGTATTGAGTCATAGCATGTGGGGTCCCACTTACAGGAGAACTTTAATAGCGTCGTGCGTTGAGGGACGATAGTCCTTTTAACATAAATTCTCATATTTGAGCTAAAATTCAAGTAATTTAGTTAATTTTTATGAAGCTGTAAGGCCCACATAAATTGTATATTACCAAGGTAGATGTCATCTAGATAAAGTATTAGTGAAAGATGAAAAAAGTAAGGTAAAGTAAGGAGAGAAAGAGAGATGGGGTGTAGAGAGGGGAACAACTCCTGACCATTCTGCTCCAGTTTGTGTAACGATTTGTTTTATGTGGGGTTAATATGTCCCCTAGTTATCTGTGTTGTACTTATCGTTTCTGGGGACTCCATGTACCTGAGGGTGGGACCCCTGAAGTGAGGGGCTCTATTCTAGTAGACTAATGTGTTAAGACCCGTTATTTAATATCCAGTAATACCATACTTTCTGGAAGGTTTCTTGGGTATCTAGGGGAAATGCTGCCTGTTCTGACATATTATAGAAGAATTTAATTTTGTGTTGGATTTCATCCCAGGAAGGGGCACCCTCCCTCCAGTGACGGGCTATACAGATCCTCGTGGCGGTGCATGTTATCCTGATAAACAAATTAATATGTTTGTTAAATTCTTGAAGCTTAACATGAAGCAGTGCTTGCTCGATGGTAAGTCTAATGGGGCTTTCTAGAGTAGAGCTTAGGAACCTAGATAGTCGGTTCCATACCCTATGTGAATAGGTGCAGTCCCACCACATGTGTTTATAGTCCCCCACCTCCCCACAGCCTTTGTAACAAAGTCTGGATCTATCTTTGGAAGAGTGTGAGGTTATCAGCGGTGTTAGATACCAACGGAAGTTGGTTTTAATGCAGTTTTCCCACATATCTGCACTCAATAATCCCTTTCCTGCACTAGAGAGAATTGTATACCAAACCTGGACCTCCATTTCCTTATTGATGTCCTTTTCCCATTTAGTTTGTATAGAGGATTTGGAGTTATCTGACGCTAGCTGTATTGCCTGGTAAAGCCTAGAGATAGTGTTCTTGGGTCTGGATGGGGAGCTGCATATGCTTTCTAATGTAGAGGGTAAATTTTTAGTTATGAGAGGTAAGAGAGGGTGAATTATGGAAGATAGCTGTAAGTAAAGGAACCATTCTAGTTTGATTGGCTGTAGTTTTTCTTGTAGTTGTGTGTAGCTCATTATTTTGCCTCTTACTATAATGTCAGCGATTCTATAAAGTTCTCTGTTCTCCCATTTTTTGATGATGGGAACCAATTCGTGTCTAACTAGGCTAGTAAGTGTGGCTTTAACTGAGTGTATAGGGAGTAGAGCTAGGGAGGTGGTTAGCTTGGACCATTGCTTGATCATAAAATCTATTATTGGGTGTTCGTATTGTGTCTTGCTAAGGCACCGTTTAGGGTCCCAAAGAATCAAGTCTCGTGGGATAATTCCTGCAATATCTGACTCTAGCTGCGTCCACACAATGTCTTTGTCTGGGTCATTAAGAAGGGCTGTCTGTGCTAGTCTAGCTGCCTGAAAATAGTGTTTAAGATTTGGTGCCCCCACCCCCCCCCCCCAACTGTCTGTTTCTGGAGAGGATTGCCGAAGGGATCCTAGCTTTTTTGTTCCCCCTAATGAAATTGATTATATGTCTTTGAAGGTCATCTAAGTCTGGGGTTGGTATTCTAATTGGCAAGGTGCGAAATAAATATAAAATCCTTGGTAATGTCATCATTTTGATTGCCGACAGTCTACCAAACCATGAAAATCTCAGCTTACTCCATCTATTCAGATCTTGTTTAATAGATTTGTACAAAGGGGGGTAATTTACGTTATATAAAGTCTTTGAGCTTGTGGTGAGATTAATCCCCAAGTATCTGAGAAAGTGTTTGGCCCATTTAAATTCAAAGTTAGCTTCTATAAGCTTTTTGGTGTGTACCGGTAGGTGTATAGGTAGTGCTTCACACTTCTCAAGGTTAATTTTATAACCTGAAATGGTGGAGAAGGATTCAAGGGTTTGGTAGAGGTTTGGCAGTGTTATCATTGGTCGTGACAGAGAGAGGAGGACATCGTCTGCAAAAAGTGTGAGTTTATATTCCTTCTGCTTTATTTTAATACCAGTAATATCAGGAGATCTTCTAATATGTTGGGCCAGGGGTTCTATGCACAGAGCAAACAGTAATGGAGATAGGGGGCAGCCCTGACGGGTCCCATTAAGGACTGCAAAATTTTCAGATTGGTGGCCCATAGCTCTCACGCTTGCTGAGGGGGTGGAATATATATTTTGAATTGCATTCATGAATTCTCCAGTTATGCCTATTTTGGTTAATACTGCCTGCATGTATGTCCAATCAACTCTATCAAACGCCTTCTCTGCATCCAAAGAGAGGAGCAGAGAAGGCGTTTTTGTTTCATGTATATAGTCAATTAGGGACACCATTCTCCTGACGTTGTCTGGTGCTTCTCTATTTTGAATGAAGCCCACTTGGTCTGGGTGGACCAGCTTGGGAAGTAGGGGTTTGATTCGATTAGCTAGAATTTTTGTGAAAATCTTGAGGTCCTGGTTTATAAGGGATATTGGCCTATTGTTTTGGCACAATGTCTTATCTTTACCTGGTTTCGGAAGTACTATAATTTTGGCATTTAACAATTCAGATGGGATCTTGTGGCCTTTTAGGATAGAATTACAGAATTGTACAATGTGTTTAGTGAGAGTTGGTTTGAATTGTTTGTAATAGTCCCCTGGGAACCCATCAGGGCCTGCTGCCTTGCCTGGTTTTAAATCTTTAAGGACCCCGAGGACCTCTCTGTCAGTGATTTCTGCATTCAAAGAGTCTAGTTCTTGTTTGCTTATTTTGGGTAATGCCGCCTCCTCTAGGAAGGTGTCTAGGGAGTTCTGTATGGTTTCTGTTCTAGTGACTTTCTGACCGTCATACAGGGAGCCATAGTATGTCGCGAATGAGGCGACTATGTCTTTGGGGTTTGACGTTAGGACCCCCTGAGAGTTATATAGGGCGGGGATTGACATGTCTCTAGTTCTATTTCTAATTTTATAGGCCATAAATTTGTCTGGTTTGTTTGCGTAAAGAAAATATTTAGATTGGAGTCTAAGCCCTGCTCTAGATGATCGGTCAGAAAGCATTTTGTCAAGAGCTTGTCTTTTGTCTAGAAGTGTTTTGTAAAGGCTAGGTGAACCAGATAGTTTGTGGCGTTTTTCTAGGTTAGCTATGTCGTGTTGCAGTGAGTCAATAAGAGCCTTCATTTTACGTTTGGCGTGGGATTTCATTTGGATCAATACTCCTCTTATAACTGATTTGTGTGCTGCCCACACCTGTATGGGGTTGTTTATTGTGTTCAGGTTGAGGTTCCAGTATTCCTCTATGCGTTTAAGAACTGTCTCTTTATAGTTTGGGAATTTTAATGATAAGGGGTCAAATGACCAGCTTTTAGTATTATTGTATAGAAGAATCCCTTTCATCTTTAGAGAGACTATTGAGTGGTCGGACCACACACACGGGTGAATAGAGGAAGACACTAGATTTGCTGTCAGTATCTGGCTTGAAAAAATATAATCTAAGCGGAAGTATTTGTGATGTGCTGTGGAATAAAATGTGTGGTCATCTGTGATACCATAAAGAGCCGTCCATGTGTCTAGTAAGTTGTGTCCTGCCAAGGTATTGAGGATGGAGAGAGTCTTTTTATTCATTCTGTGTTGGGCAGTTGTGAGGGGGGTGTTTGGAGATTGGGTCTGAGTGTGTAGAGAGACATTAAAGTCACCCGCTAAAAAAATTCTAGTTGCATTCCAGCTAGTGAGGAGGTAGGATAGATTAGTAAAGAACTGCTCTTGATGCTCGTTTGGGGCGTAAACATTACAGAAGATTATTTCTATTTTATTGATAGTGCCTTTAATGATGAGGAATCTACCCTCCTTGTCTATAATGGAATCAGTGTGGTGAAAGTTTAGGGAGGAGTGAAGGAGTATAGACACCCCTCTTTTTTTCTGATTAACCGTCGAATGGTAGTGTAGAGGGAATTGTTTCTCCCAATATTTCGGGATCTGAGAGGTCATGAAATGGGTCTCCTACAAAAATATAACATTAGCCCCTAGGAGTTTGTATTGTGACATAGCCTTCCTTCTCTTAATGTCTGAATTTAGACCTCTCACATTGTGTGAGACTAGTGTAATGTTGGTACTAGCCATCTAATCGTTTGGTTGGTGCCCTAGACTTGTTATGTATTGGTGCATTTGCAATTACCTGACCCTTCATGTGGTATTTATCTGAGTTTGATAGGTCCAGGGTTCCAATACGAGTGGCTACCCAGCTTCTACTTGACTGGAGCATCTGTGGTCGTTTTAGGAGTGAAGGTAAGAAGAAGAAAAGGGGGGTGGAAAAGGAGAAATTCTGACAGAGAAATAGAAAAAAGAAATACAACAGGTTAGTCATATTGAATAATACATTCTTAGCTCTTATTGTTAAACCTGGAATAAATAACAAGAAAATTATTACTTGACTAAACATGAAAAACATCTTTTCGGGGGACCTTGAGTCCGAGGAGGCGTTACCTATCCACCCTCTTAGTATCTGTAGTAAACATATCCATAGAGGTTTCTCAGAGAATATAGTGCTAACAATATAAACATAAACATAGATATAAATTCCGGCCTTCCCGTCACCAGTCCCTCAGTTCCTAAAGAGTCTTAGAATGATTTGGCCCATATAGACTCAGCTCGGTTCCGGCCTAACTGTAAACAAGGGAGTTAAAATTCTATCTTAAATATAAGGAAAGAGTCTGGACACTTTCTCACCCTCTTAGCCTTTCAAGTAAGACTAAGATCTCTCAACTTAGTCTAATTAATTTTTATTTAGAAACTTCAGGAGTGTGAAAGGCGCTGGAAGCTGAGGGTTAATATAGATGAGTCAAAATGACTGTTAATAAAAAGTATCTGTGACTGTTCGTGACTTTAGGTAAATTAAAGATTTGTTGTTTAACAAGGTTTAAGTATGGGTGAATTATATTACATATGAAGTAGAAACAGTTATTCATATAGCAAATTCCGTTAGGATAATCAACCCAACAACTAGGTAAAATAAACAAATGAGATTTAATAAAAAGATTTTTTGCATATAAAAGATACAGTAAAATACGGTTGTGGCCACAACTACAATAAAAATGATAGTTCGAAGACAGTATCAGAAATATACACAGTGAATGTGTTGTCTGTTAAAATATTCCTTATAGGCTTTAGACTGACATATCGTTTAGAATTTATGATTTTAAACACTTAATAGTGAAAATAAACATTAGTAGCTAAGGGATTTTGCAATCAATAGTGAAGTATAGTACTTGGTAGTGAAGATATTAGAAAGTCTTATGAACAGTAATCATAAATTAATTTCTTGGTAATTCCGGTGGTGTTAGTGCTTAGTATCAATGTTCCAAACACTCCTATGCTTATAGCACAAGAGGTTACAGGTGATGTGAGAACAAATTAGCAATTCTTCAGTGTCAGGTTTTTTCTTAAGTGATGCAATTTTTGTATCCAAAAATAAATAGTGACTTTTCTCAATACAATTGTTACTTATATCCAAGTGTAACTTTTTTTCTAATGTGCAGTGTTGCTCCGGTTGTATAATATATGCAGCTGTGTGTTACGTGGGAGACGATAGTTGGTTCAAAGTTAGTTGTTAATATTCACAGTGTTTCAAGTCCGATAGTCTATCGGTATGTTTCTGTAGATGTTATTATCCTTATGAACGAAGTGTAATGGATATGGCTTGAGACAGACTTACCTGGCTGCGCTCCCTGGCCGGCGTTGTCCCTGCACGGCGGAAGTACTCGCAGCCGCTTCACTGTCGGATGTAGCCCTGTTGATTCTCCGCTGGTTTCGTAAGGTACTATGCTGCGTGATATTCCTCCTGTAGTTGGCAGCTAGCAACTATCTTGGGATGAGTGAGTTGCAAACAACAACAGATCCACAGATACTTCTACGCGTTTCAGCACACTTGGTGCCTTTATCAAGATATTTTACTGTGGATTGTTTGGAGGGCTCAATGCAGAACTAGATCTCAATCCCTTTATTTAAGCGAAGGGTGCATTATAGAACTAGTCCTTCATCACCCCATTTAAATGAATTCATCTAAAAAATAATTTCATATTACAACTAGATACATCTCCGATACAGTGACGTGCGGTGAGGTCAGAGGCAGGTGAGGCACTGGCTACGATATGCCTTCATTCTTTAGATATCCTTTGTTGAAGAAATAGCAATGTACATGGTTGAGCCAATCACATCAGGTATTTATGTGCAGCCACCAATCAGCAGCTACTGAGCATATTTAGATATGATTTTCAACAAAGGATATCAAGAGAATGAAGAAAATTAGATAGATGAACATTGGAAAGTTATTTAAAATTGTATGCTCTTTCTAAATCATGAAAGAAAACATATGGGTTTCATGTCCCTTTAAATGGCATTTTGGAAACTGGTCACCTTAGTAAACATCTGATTTTAGTCTAAAGGATTGTAAACAGAACGTCTTGCCAGATAAAAAAATGCTTGCTCTGATTATGATATCTAGAAATCCAGACCAAGTAAAATATGTTCAAAACATACTTTATACTTTAATGCTGCAAATTATGCTTATAGGTTCCTTCATTATCCAGTAAATATAAAAATGTCTTGGTGAAATTTAATGATGGTGGGGCGCTTGACCCCATCCCTTTAAATAAAGCCACGCCTTCAGATGGCACCACCAATTCATTAATTAAATAGATAAAAGGTAGACAGAAACACAGAAAAGCACTTGGGGGGGGAGAGGTAGAGACAGGAGAGAGAGAGAGAGAGAGACAGAGACAGAGTTAGAGAGAGAGACATACAGACAAAGGGTTAGAGAGAGAGGCCCATAAGGGATGAGAGAGTCAGAGGGGGAGGAAGAGAGACCATGGGGGACAAGGAGACACTTAAGGAGAGAGACAGAGGGGGTGGGAGAGACAGGGAGAGAGAGAGATGGATAGAGAGAGAAACAGAGGGGGGAGAGAGAGAGAGAGAGACAGAGGGGGAGAGAGAGAGAGAGAGAGAGAGAGAGAGACAGATTGGGAGAGAGAGAGAGACAGAGGGGGAGAGAGATAGAAAGAGGGGAGAGAGAGAGTGAAAGAGGGGAGAGAGAGTGACAGAGGGGAGAGAGACTGAGAGACAGAGGGGAGAGAGAGAGAGACAGAGGGGAGAGAGAGAGACAGAGGGGAGATAGAGGGAGAGAGGGAGAGAGATAGACAGAGGGGAGAGAGATAGACAGAGGGGAGAGAGAGAGACAGAGGGGGGAGAGAGAGAGAGACAGAGGGGAGAGAGACAGAGGGGACAGAGAGAGACAGAGGGGGAGAGAGAGAGAGAGAGAGACAGAGGGGAGAGAGAGAGAGAGAGAGAGAGAGGGGAGAGAGTGAGAGAGACAGAGGGGAGAGAGAGAGACAGAGGGGAGAGAGAGAGAGACAGAGGGGAGAGAGAGAGACAGAGGGGACAGAGAGAGACAGAGGGGAGAGAGAGACAGAGGGGAGATAGAGAGACAGAGGGGAGAGAGAGAGACAGAGGGGATAGAGAGAGAGACAGAGGGGGGAGAGATTGAGAGACAGAGGGGAGAGAGAGAGACAGAGGGGACAGAGAGAGACAGAGGGGAGAGAGAGAGAGACAGAGGGGAGAGAGAGAGACAGAGGGGACAGAGAGAGACAGAGGGGACAGAGAGAGACAGAGGGGAGAGAGAGAGACAGAGGGGAGAGAGAGAGAGAGAGAGACAGAGGGGAGAGAGACAGAGGGGAGAGAGAGAGAGACAGAGGGGAGAGAGAGAGAGAAAGAGGGGAGAGAGAGAGACAGAGGGGGGAGAGAGAGAGAGAGACAGAGGGGACAGAGAGAGACAGAGGGGAGAGAGAGAGAGACAGAGAGGAGAGAGAGAGAGAGACAGAGGGGGAGAGAGAGAGAGAGAGAGAGACAGAGGGGAGAGAGAGAGAGAGACAGAGGGGAGAGAGACAGAGGGGGGAGAGAGAGAGAGAGAGGGGAGAGAGAGAGAGAGAGAGGGGAGAGAGAGAGAGATAGAAAGGGAAGGGGGAGAGAGAGGGACAGGGGAGGGGGAGAGAGAGGGACAGGGGAGGGGGAGAGAGAGGGACAGGGGAGTGGGAGAGAGAGGGACAGGGGAGTGGGAGAGAGAGAGGGACAGGGGAGTGGGGAGAGAGAGAGAGAGAGACAGGGGAGTGGGAGAGAGAGAGACAGGGGAGGGGGAGAGAAACAGGGGAGGGGGAGAGAAACAGGGGAGGGAGGGGGAGATAAACAGGGGAGGGAGGGTTAGATAAACAGGGGAGGGAGGGGGAGAGACACAGGGGGGGGAGACACAGGGGAGGGAGAGACACAGGGGAGGGAGAGACACAGGGGAGGGAGAGACACAGGGGAGGGAGAGACACAGGGGAGGGAGAGACACAGAGGAGGGAGAGACACAGGGGAGGGAGAGACACAGGGGAGGGAGAGACACAGGGGAGGGAGAGACACAGGGGAGGGAGGGGGGAGAGACACAGGGGAGGGAGGGGGGGAGAGACACAGGGGAGGGGGGGGAGTGACACAGGGGAGGGAGGGGGGAGAGAGACACAGGGGAGGAAGGGGGAGAGAGACACAATGGAGGGAGGGGAGAGAGACACAATGGAGGGAGGGGGAGAGAGACACAATGGAGGGAGGGGGAGAGAGACACAATGGAGGGAGGGGAGAGACACAGGCAGGTCACTACAGTGCACTTATTTTTTTTTTTTTTAAATAACTTTCACAGAAATTTTTAAATAACTTTCCCAGAAATTCTGATCACATTTACAGTACTTTATACAGTCCTTAATCCTTATAATTAAATACTTTCACTTTCTTTTTTTTAATTTGATATGGGCTTTGAACTGTCCTATAAATATTCTAGTATATCTGCATAACACCAAACTATCAAACTGACTGCTCTCATTGTTGCTTTTATTTATGCTGGTAACCTGCTCCATTTATGTCAGGGTAAGAGTTGCTACCCTTATATCAGCCAGCACAGAGGTGAGAAGGTTTAGTGGAAGGAACCTTACCTGTCCTGAGCTGATGAGGTCCGTCCGGTCGGTCGCGTCAGACAGAAGACTGAGAGACTCTGTCACTCCTGACCTGACTCACTCCACCGGGTGTCCGGGTCCACCCAAGTGGCACTGGCTAGCCTCCGCTCCTCCACCCGAGTCCACCACCGGCTGAGTCTCACTCTCTCAGGTCTCTTCCCGGCTCTCTCCCCTCCACAACCGCGGTCCGCAGCTAATTGACTGACTGAGCAGCAGTAGTGTGAGTCTGTGAGCAGTAGTTTCAGCCCAGGCGGGCACTGAGGGCAGGGCAGCACGGACACGCAGTCACACTATCTGCAGCAGCAGCTCCCTCCAACTACTGAGCTACTGAGTCTTCCCGCCAGGCCAGTCTGACTCACTGTGTCGGCGGCGCAACGTCACACTCCAGAATCCAGACTGTCACTCAGCAGCCCAGCAGGCATGCCTCCCTGCAGTGCTGAATGCTGATTGGGCAGATTGGCTGAGTGATGATCTAGCTCATAATGGAGGCGGTTTTGAGAACCGCCTCCATTGGAGCTTGTATGAGGCCCCAGAGAGTCACCAGTAGGTGGCGCAGCTCTAAGTGAGCAGTCTATTGTTATGTAGATCCATGTTGCGCAATTAATGGAGGGCAGCGGACCGGCTCACTGCCTCCTAATTGTGCAACAATGGATAATGAATTGGCAGCGCAAGAGCAGTACTGTAGTACACAAATAAGAAATAAATACACAAATAAATGATGTGGGTAATGAGCAATCGCCATGGGGGGTGGGGGGGGGTACACTTGGGGGGTGCCCAAAAAATAAATACAATAAAAAACTTTTTTTTTTTTTTAAATAAATATTATTGGAAATCTTTTTTTCCCTGATTGGACAGGGGAGGCGCTGCCTCCCCTGCCTCCTATTACTGCACGTCACTGCTCCGATACATATGTCAAAAATTGATTATAACCTCCAAATAGCAAAACTTAGGCAAAGTAAGAAGCCTTACATATATACATTATAAATAATTAAACAGGTTTATAGATTTGATACCATTTATTCCCGATTTTATACCATTTATTCCCGATTTTATACCATTCATTTCCCGTTTTTACAAATCATAATATACAAGTAAAGTTTATTCTAAAGTTTATTCTAATCAATTAAGATATATACATAGTAATTCAACAAATATATTTGAATTGTTGGTTAACAAAGGAATTTAAAACAATATTCATATAGCGAAAAAAATGTGAAATTTTAAGTTAAGGAAAATTCATAATGTCCCTTTAAGTACCGATAATATCTTAAACATATAAGACTTTTTTAGAAATAACAATACAACTACCTCTAAGACCATGTTTCTACATACGGGTCCTACATACGGGTACTGAAAACACTTCAAAAGGCTCCAAACAATCCACAGTAAAATATCTTGATAAAGGCACCAAGTGTGCTGAAACGCGTAGAAGTATCTGTGGATCTGTTGTTGTTTGCAACTCACTCATCCCAAGATAGTTGCTAGCTGCCAACTACAGGAGGAATATCACGCAGCATAGTACCTTACGAAACCAGCGGAGAATCAACAGGGCTACATCCGACAGTGAAGCGGCTGCGAGTACTTCCGCCGTGCAGGGACAACGCCGGCCAGGGAGCGCAGCCAGGTAAGTCTGTCTCAAGCCATATCCATTACACTTCGTTCATAAGGATAATAACATCTACAGAAACATACCGATAGACTATCGGACTTGAAACACTGTGAATATTAACAACTAACTTTGAACCAACTATCGTCTCCCACGTAACACACAGCTGCATATATTATACAACCGGAGCAACACTGCACATTAGAAAAAAAGTTACACTTGGATATAAGTAACAATTGTATTGAGAAAAGTCACTATTTATTTTTGGATACAAAAATTGCATCACTTAAGAAAAAACCTGACACTGAAGAATTGCTAATTTGTTCTCACATCACCTGTAACCTCTTGTGCTATAAGCATAGGAGTGTTTGGAACATTGATACTAAGCACTAACACCACCGGAATTACCAAGAAATTAATTTATGATTACTGTTCATAAGACTTTCTAATATCTTCACTACCAAGTACTATACTTCACTATTGATTGCAAAATCCCTTAGCTACTAATGTTTATTTTCACTATTAAGTGTTTAAAATCATACATTCTAAACGATATGTCAGTCTAAAGCCTATAAGGAATATTTTAACAGACAACACATTCACTGTGTATATTTCTGATACTGTCTTCGAACTATCATTTTTTATTGTAGTTGTGGCCACAACCGTATTTTACTGTATCTTTTATATGCAAAAAATCTTTTTATTAAATCTCATTTGTTTATTTTACCTAGTTGTTGGGTTGATTATCCTAACGGAATTTGCTATATGAATAACTGTTTCTACTTCATATGTGATATAATTCACCCATACTTAAACCTTGCTAAACAACAAATCTTTAATTTACCTAAATTCACAAACAGTCACAGATACTTTTTATTAACAGTCATTTTGACTCATCTGTAAACAAGGGAGTGTCTTTAAACCATAACATTACTGATGTAAGGCAGCCGCTGGTTTTAGAAGGGGAGTGTGTGAGAATAATTTTCTCTCCCCATAATCCAGGATGTCACAGATGAGATCAAGGAAGCCAGTTCCCTACTATTCTAATTGAGCCTGTCAAGAGTTTTTAGGTTTCTTTGTAGGGATTCTTGCCCACTGAGATCTTTGAGATTTCATGGGTAGCCTCTGTGGTTTCGGTAGTTCCGTGGATGTTGAGGGACCCTGGATAAGGGGAATTTCTAGATCTAGTGCTTCACAAATATCTGGGATACCTTCAGCATCTCTAATTGTCAGTAACTTATTGTCCTTTGAAATGTGGAGCGCGAATGGGTATCCCCACCTGTATTGGATTTGATTTTTCCTTAGGAGAGTCGTGAGAGGTCTCAGAGCTCCCCTTCTTTCTAAAGTTCTGTTACTGAGATCCTGGAAAAAGTGCACTACATTGCCCCTAAATTTGAAGGTAGGTTGTTTTGCTGCTTCCCTGAGGATCTTGTCTTTTTCAGGAAATCTTAGAAAGGCCACAATTACATCCCTGGGTGGAAGATCTGCCCTAGGCTTAGGCTTGAGTGCTCTGTGAGCCCTTTCCACTTCGATTTCAGTGGACGTGTCCATTCCTGTAATTGCACAGAACAGTTGGTGAAGGTATGAGGGTAGGTCTGATGGTGTTACGGATTCTGGGATACCTTTGAGACGGATGTTGCAACGTCTACTTCGATTCTCCATATCCTCCAGCTTGTCTAGTAGTTCATTTATTACCTGCTGTTGTTGGGATGTCTGCTGAACTGCCATTTCCACATCCTCTATGATGTTGTCGTTGTTTTCTTCCAGAGATTCAACTCTTGCACCCAGATCTGACATATCTTTCTTGATATCATTTAGGCTCTCATTCATAGAGGTGTGCATGGCATCCATTTTGGCCCATAATTTGTCAAAGCTGCTAGTGATATCTTGTTTGGACACCAGTAGGTGTAATTCAGCTCTAGTCAGAGGTGTGTTATCATCTATATGGGTAGCCTCTGGTGTAGTGGCTTCAGTAGATGTCCCAGTTTCAGTGTTTTGCTCAGCTGTGTTGTCACTCTGCGTGTTCTTAAAGTAAGATGTAACTGGAGTGTTTTTTCCCCCTCCTCCTTTCTCTGGTTTGTTCAACCTCCTTGCCGCCATTTTGATGTTCTTGATTGGATATTCCTGTATGAGGTGGATTTTGGGAGATACAAGACGGCTAATATCAAAGTAGTTATAGTTCTTTTCTTGGGTCTAAGTGAGGTAGTGAAACAACTCTGTGTGGTGACAACCGTAGCCACTAGATGTCAGTCTTGCGCTAGAGATGAGTAGTTGCTGGGAGATCCAAAGTCCTCTATATACAATAATTCCTTTAAGCCACTAGATGGCAGGCTTGGATAAGAGATAAAAGGGTGCTGATAGAAATCAAATCTTCTGTATGTTATATTTCTGTTGGCCACAAGATGGCAGACGTGTGTTAGCTATAAACTGTTGTGCTGGAAAAAACAAGCATGGCTTAATATTAAGAAATCACAAAACTTTTAAAAGATGGCAGTACTGTCGTAGGTTCCCTTAAAGTTTGCGCTTTTCTGTGACTATATCAGGATCTAGTAACATGGTATGATTGATGTTGGGTTAAAGATGAAGGTAACTGGCTTGTAATAAATGATTTGAAGTGCAAGAGAGGATTATGGCCTGAGTTAAATCCAAAAGGTAGAGGCATAAGAACTGATCTTTATAAGAGTCGCCACGTGGAGAGTGTTATACTTCTGTTGGCTGCTGGGGGATCGGTGCGATGTTTTCTGAGTTTAATAAGGGTGTTGCAAAGTTGTGGCTTCCCTTTTATAACGCTTTATCCCAAGGTTTGCACTTGTTCCCTTTAGGGCAGTAATGCGAGTGAGTTTGAGTGTTCTTTGCTTATGGCCGTTGTGCCCCTCATGGCCCTGCTAACTGTGCGTCTTCTATAAATTGATCTGGGGGCTGTTAAAGTGGCGGTGTGTGGAGCGGTGCCAAGTTACATACTCACGCTCCCAAGATAAAGTATCTCTGCAGTCTCCCAAGTCGCTTCCCAGCGTTAGTCGCCTGTGTTGTCTCGCTGAAGCACTGGAGCAGCATATGGGCTGAGGAAAGATGGCGGCCCCGGCCGGATGTTTGCGCTTCTGTTCTGGAGCTATAGTTGAATAGTTGGGGTATATAAATATGCTTTCCCCTAGCACCGTATGTTCATGGTGCAAAGTGACCGCATTATAGCCCTCTAAGGTCGGTTTTGTGCGGGTGGTGGCAAATCTCCTCAGACCGGATTGCGGAGCTCTATGTAAAAGCTTCCATCTTGGTTGTAGGCAAACTCCGCCCCCCCGTCCTCAGATATTTAGGGCATCTTTTGTTTGTTTTTTCTCTCCTGTCTGATCCAATAAAAAAAAATATATATAAAATTAAGATTTCCTTTTGTTAAAAACAATTATATAGTGCACAATAGCGTTATTGCTAGATGACATTCTTTTTACTTGTGCCCCAAGTATGTATCCAGGCGCATAATAACAGGCATTCCACGATACCTTTTTGGGGCGCAAGCAAAAAAGAAAAAGTCATGTGGCAATCATTGCGCACTGTATAATTATCTTTCATTTTCGAGAACACAAATTAGCAATATTTGATGAAAGTGCATTGTTTTTGGACCCTTTCTTGGGGCATAATAACAGTATACGATACCTTTTTTGGGGCACAAGTAAAAAATGAAAAGTCATGTGGCAATCGTTATTGCGCACTATATAATTATAACTTTCATTTGCAAGAACCATAATGTTTATAAATTTTATTTTAAAGTTGCAACAGTTTTTTTGGAAACTTTCAAGGGGCATAATAACAGGCGTTCCACGATACCTTTTTGGGGCGCAAGCAAAAAAGATAAAGTCATGTGGCACTAACGCTATTGCGTAATTGCGCACTCTATAATTATAACTCATTTTCAATTTAGAATAATGTATATAAATATTTTTTACAAAGTTGAAAAAAAAATTTTGGGATCCTTTCTTGGGGCATAATAAAAACATTTCTTGATAGTGTAAACTAAAATAACAAATTGAATCAAATATGATAGAATGTAACATATACCTTGATTCAAATATATATTTAATTCTTAGTGGACAGAAAATAATTTATCCTTATATTATACTTACATTCTCTAAGAAATCTTATAATGGATCGTTTTAATTCTTTGTCTCTTCGGCTTAGGTCCGAAAAGCGCTTAAGACAGTCGCGCTGGGTCCTTCTAAACCCAGCGACTCTGCGGACTCTACGGGTCATTTCGGACAAAATTATATTTCGCTGGTCTTGAATGACCCCATATACGCCCCCAATTCTTTTTGGGAAATATTTCCTCATGAAAGCAGTTATAATAATCAGCTCTCCAAGAGTGAATTTGGGCTTCCTGGCAAAAGGCATTTTACACTCTGATTCAAAAATAGGAAAACATGCGCTTTTATTGGATCATGTTTTTTTTGGTTGTTTTTATAGTCTATAATTTAGACATTTAAGGTACTTTTGAAAAATTATGGATACTTAAATAAATATTTTTGCATCATTGTTATTAGTATTTATGCTGCTTATGGCTTTTAATAATAATGTTTAACTGAGGGATTTTTTTTTTTCAATTAATATGTTTATTTTATAAATATGTTTATGTAAGATAAAGCACTAAAGAGACAAGGATGCTCTTTTCCTCCATCATAAAAGGATGCTCTTCTCCTACACTGTCTATGAATTTATTTTTTGCCATCAATTATTAGACATATTATTGTTGATTTTAAAGGGACAGACAAAACATGAATGTTTGTTGTTTAACAATGGTAGCTAATCCATATATAACACATTCAACAATTTTGAAGTTTTTGGGTTTGTACATTTGTATATAATGGACCTTTAATATAACAGTATTGGTTACACCATTATTTTAAAGGGACATCATATAAAAAAATGTTTAAACAATTGAATATGATGCAGCATAACTTTAAGATATTTTATGTTAAGATGTACTTAAAGGGACAATGTACCCAAAAAATTTCTTTTGTGATTCACATTGAGCATGAACTTTAAATCAACTTTATAATTTACTCACATTATCAAATTTTATTCTTTCTCTTGGTATCTTTATTTGAAATGCAAGAATGTAAGTTTAAATGCCGGCCCATCTTTGGTGAACAAACTGGGTTGTCCTCGCTGATTGGTGGATAAATTCATCCACCAATAAAAAAGTGCTGTCCTGACTACTGAAACCAAAAAAAAAAGCTTAGCTGACTTCTTTTTCAAATAAAGATAGCAAGAGAACAAAGAAAAAATGATAATAGGAGTAAAATAGAAAGTTGGTCATTTACTTCCAGAAACAACACGTGCACAGTCTTTTTATATTTACAATTTTTGAGTCACCAGCTCCGAATGAGCATGTGCAATAGTTCACAGCATATATGTAGATGCATTTGTGATTGGCTGATGGCTGTCACATGATACCTAAAAGAATTTTTTTTAATTTTTTTTGTTTATGAAAAGCACTATCTGAATCTTGAAAGTTTATTGCTTTTATGACTGTCCCTTTAATGGGTAATGATTTCCAGGCAACAATATACTGCCTCAAATAGTATATAAAGCGAACGTTAAAAATTGTATAGTAATAGCACATTCACTTAATATAGTATTTGAAACAGTATATTGTTGTCTGCAAAACATTAACCCATTAAAGGGACAGTCATAAAAGAAATAAACCTTCAAGATTCAGATAGGGGTTTTCATAAAAAAAAAAAAAAAAATATCAACAATTCAGCTTTGTTCTTTTGGTATTCTTTTCAAATTTAATTTTATTCAAAAACTGATGATTGATAAAATGAAGGGTTAAAGGGACATTATTGTGAAAATTCAACTTTTAAGATCCATATAGGCAATCAAATATTATTCTAATTATTTGAAGATTGTAGCGGAAAACCAATTAATTTAACCATGATGCTTTTGTCCAAAAAATAACAACAAGATAACCAAAAAAAAATATGTATTTAACAATTTTTTTTAATGAACGATTAACAAAAAAAATAAATCGATAGGGCTTGAACTGGATTCATTCTTCTCTATTTTCTTTAAACCACATTTGATTCCTTTAAAAAGAAAAAAATATATATATAAATTTTAAAATGGGAAAAGCACAGACTAATTAAAAAAGGTATTGGTTAAAACTAGAATAAAATATACTAACATGAGAAATATCTAGCAACAAGGCTATTCCGAACTTCGACTCCACCAGCGGTGGAATCTCTTGAAGCATCAAGATCTTCATTGTTTTCATTATTACTGAGGACAGTGACATCCACATCTCCATCTTGCAGCGCTATGTTGTGCAAAATGCAGCACACCAAAATGATATCTGATACCTTGCACGGGTCATATTGCAGCACTCCACCGGATCTATCTAGACACCTAAATCTAGTTTTTAATAAACCATAGGTGCGCTCAATGGCTGACCGAGTGCTCCGATGAGCATCATTATATTTTTTCTGAGCGTCGGTTCTTCGATTTGTGAATGGCGTCATGAGCCAGTGCCGACAAGGATATCCACTGTCTCCTAACAAAGAAAAAGATTGTAAATAAATTAGAAAACATTTACAATAAAATAAAAAAAAGTCAAAAATAAAATGTGAAATAGACTATCAAATAAAGGAATAATATACATAATTACCTAATAGCCATCCATCAGGCATCTCTGCCGACTCAAACATCCGATAAAGTGCTGACTGTTGAAGAATATAATAGTCATGACATGACCCAGGAAAATTTGAGCGGACACTCATTATTTTGAGCTTTGCATCAGAAACCATTTGTACATTTAAGGAATGGTTATGTTTCCGATTTCTAAACTGCTCTTCTTTGTGTTGCGGAGGTCTCAATTGGATGTGTGTACAATCAATAGCCCCTAAGACATTGGGCATACCAGCAACTTTAAAAAAATTAGTTTTCAAACTTTGCCAAACTTCACCATTATTAGGGAAATGAATAAATAATTTTAAATGCTTCAAAATAGCTTTGAGCACATGTGTCAGATGCCTTGAAAAAGAAGGTTGACTGAGGCCCACAACTATACTACTGACAGATTGGAAAGACCCCAGTGACGTGCAGTAATAGGAGGCAGGGGAGGCAGCGCCTCCCCTGTCCAATCAGGGAAAAAAAAGATTTCCAATAATATTTATTAAAAAAAAAAAAAAAAGTTTTTTATTGTATTTATTTTTTGGGCACCCCCCAAGTGTACCCCCCCACCCCCCATGGCGATTGCTCATTACCCACATCATTTATTTGTGTATTTATTTCTTATTTGTGTACTACAGTACTGCTCTTGCGCTGCCAATTCATTATCCATTGTTGCACAATTAGGAGGCAGTGAGCCGGTCCGCTGCCCTCCATTAATTGCGCAACATGGATCTACATAACAATAGACTGCTCACTTAGAGCTGCGCCACCTACTGGTGACTCTCTGGGGCCTCATACAAGCTCCAATGGAGGCGGTTCTCAAAACCGCCTCCATGATGAGCTAGATCATCACTCAGCCAATCTGCCCAATCAGCATTCAGCACTGCAGGGAGGCATGCCTGCTGGGCTGCTGAGTGACAGTCTGGACTCTGGAGTGTGACGTTGCGCCGCCGACACAGTGAGTCAGACTGGCCTGGCGGGAAGACTCAGTAGCTCAGTAGTTGGAGGGAGCTGCTGCTGCAGATAGTGTGACTGCTTGTCCGTGCTGCCCTGCCCTCAGTGCCCGCCTGGGCTGAAACTACTGCTCACAGCCTCACACTACTGCTGCTCAGTCAGTCAATTAGCTGCGGACCGCGGTTGTGGAGGGGAGAGAGCCGGGAAGAGAGCAGAGAGAGTGAGACTCAGCTGGTGGTGGACTCGGGTGGAGGAGCGGAGGCTAGCCAGTGCCACTTGGGTGGACCTGGACACCCGGTGGAGTGAGTCAGGTCAGGAGTGACAGAGTCTCTTAGTCTTCTGTCTGACGCGACCGACCGGACGGACCTCATCAGCTCAGGACAGGTAAGGTTCCTTCCACTAAACCTTCTCACCTCTGTGCTGGCTGATATAAGGGTAGCAACTCTTACCCTGACATAAATGGAGCAGGTTACCAGCATAAATAAAAGCAACAATGAGAGCAGTCGGTTTGATAGTTTGGTGTTATGCAGATATACTAGAATATTTATAGGACAGTTCAAAGCCCATATCAAATTAAAAAAAAAGAAAGTGAAAGTATTTAATTATAAGGATTAAGGAATGTATAAAGTACTGTAAATGTGATCAGAATTTCTGGGAAAGTTATTTAAAAATTTCTGTGAAAGTTATTTAAAAAATAATAATAAGTGCACTGTAGTGACCTGCCTGTGTCTCTCCCCTCCCTCCATTGTGTCTCTCTCCCCCTCCCTCCATTGTGTCTCTCTCCCCCTCCCTCCATTGTGTCTCTCTCCCCCTCCCTCCCCTGTGTCTCTCTCCCCCTCCTCCCCTGTGTCTCTCTCCCCCTCCCTCCCCTGTGTCTCTCCCCCCTCCCCTGTGTCTCTCCCCCCTCCCTCCCTGTGTCTCTCCCCCCTCCCTCCCCTGTGTCTCTCCCTCCCCTGTGTCTCTCCCTCCCCTGTGTCTCTCCCTCCCCTGTGTCTCTCCCTCCCCTGTGTCTCTCCCTCCCCTGTGTCTCCCCCCCTGTGTCTCTCCCCCTCCCTCCCCTGTTTATCTAACCCTCCCTCCCCTGTTTATCTCCCCCTCCCTCCCCTGTTTCTCTCCCCCTCCCCTGTTTCTCTCCCCCTCCCCTGTCTCTCTCTCTCCCACTCCCCTGTCTCTCTCTCTCTCTCTCTCTCTCCCACTCCCCTGTCCCTCTCTCTCTCCCACTCCCCTGTCCCTCTCTCTCCCACTCCCCTGTCCCTCTCTCTCCCCCTCCCCTGTCCCTCTCTCTCCCCCTTCCCTTTCTATCTCTCTCTCTCCCCTCTCTCTCTCTCTCTCTCCTCTCTCTCTCTCTCTCTCCCCCCTCTGTCTCTCTCCCCTCTGTCTCTCTCTCTCTCTCTCCCCTCTGTCTCTCTCTCTCTCTCCCCCTCTGTCTCTCTCTCTCTCTCCTCTCTGTCTCTCTCTCTCTCCCCCTCTGTCTCTCTCTGTCCCCTCTGTCTCTCTCTCTCTCTCTCCCCCCTCTGTCTCTCTCTCTCCCCTCTTTCTCTCTCTCTCTCCCCTCTGTCTCTCTCTCTCTCCCCTCTGTCTCTCTCCCCTCTGTCTCTCTCTCTCTCTCTCTCTCTCTCTCTCCCCTCTGTCTCTCTCTCTCCCCTCTGTCTCTCTCTGTCCCCTCTGTCTCTCTCTGTCCCCTCTGTCTCTCTCTCTCCCCCTCTGTCTCTCTCTGTCCCCTCTGTCTCTCTCTCTCCCCTCTGTCTCTCACTCTCTCCCCCCTCTGTCTCTCTCTCTATCCCCTCTGTCTCTCTCTCTCCCCTCTGTCTCTCTATCTCCCCTCTGTCTCTCTCTCCCCTCTGTCTCTCTCTGTCCCCTCTGTCTCTCTCTCTCCCCTCTGTCTCTCTCTCTCCCCTCTGTCTCTCTCTGTCCCCTCTGTCTCTCTCACTCTCTCCCCTCTGTCTCTCTCTCTCTCTCTCTCCCCTCTGTCTCTCTCTCTCTCTCCCCTCTGTCTCTCTCTGTCCCCTCTGTCTCTCTCCCCCTCTGTCTCTCTCTCTCTCCCCCCTCTGTCTCTCTCTCTCCCCTCTGTCTATCTCTCTCCCCTCTGTCTCTCTCTCTCCCTCTCTCCCTCTATCTCCCCTCTGTCTCTCTCTCTCCCCTCTGTCTCTCTCTCTCTCCCCTCTGTCTCTCAGTCTCTCTCCCCTCTGTCACTCTCTCTCCCCTCTTTCACTCTCTCTCCCCCTCTTTCTATCTCTCTCCCCCTCTGTCTCTCTCTCTCTCCCAATCTGTCTCTCTCTCTCTCTCTCTCTCCCCCCTCTGTCTCTCTCTCTCCCCTCTCTCTCTCTCTCTCCCCCCTCTGTTTCTCTCTCTATCCATCTCTCTCTCTCCCTGTCTCTCCCACCCCCTCTGTCTCTCTCCTTAAGTGTCTCCTTGTCCCCCATGGTCTCTCTTCCTCCCCCTCTGACTCTCTCATCCCTTATGGGCCTCTCTCTCTAACCCTTTGTCTGTATGTCTCTCTCTCTAACTCTGTCTCTCTCTCTCTCTCTCTCTCTCTCTCTCCTGTCTCTACCTCTCCCCCCCAAGTGCTTTTCTGTGTTTCTGTCTACCTTTTATCTATTTAATTAATGAATTGGTGGTGCCATCTGAAGGCGTGGCTTTATTTAAAGGGATGGGGTCAAGCGCCCCACCATCATTAAATTTCACCAAGACATTTTTATATTTACTGGATAATGAAGGAACCTATAAGCATAATTTGCAGCATTAAAGTATAAAGTATGTTTTGAACATATTTTACTTGGTCTGGATTTCTAGATATCATAATCAGAGCAAGCATTTTGTTATCTGGCAAGACGTTCTGTTTACAATCCTTTAGACTAAAATCAGATGTTTACTAAGGTGACCAGTTTCCAAAATGCCATTTAAAGGGACATGAAACCCATATGTTTTCTTTCATGATTTAGAAAGAGCATACAATTTTAAATAACTTTCCAATGTTCATCTATCTAATTTTCTTCATTCTCTTGATATCCTTTGTTGAAAATCATATCTAAATATGCTCAGTAGCTGCTGATTGGTGGCTGCACATAAATACCTGATGTGATTGGCTCAACCATGTACATTGCTATTTCTTCAACAAAGGATATCTAAAGAATGAAGGCATATCGTAGCCAGTGCCTCACCTGCCTCTGACCTCACCGCACGTCACTGAAAGACCCAGTAGCCAAAAAATGGATAACTGCCAATAATTTTATCATTCCTGGAAGAGCATGGGTCCTTCCTGTCTTTGGGTCGATATCAGCCTCAACTAGATGATACAAATTAATTAAGGACTGTCTGTTCAGTCGGAATCTTCTTTTTATTTCTTGGTCAGAAAGGGCTTCCAAACCAATTCTTAAACGAAAAATTCTTGGAACCCTTCTTCTTGTTTCTGGATCCGCATCTTGCTCTGCGACCTGTTGTGGGCGATTTCTGTTTCGAGAAACAGCAATAACCGCAAGAAAAAGGAAATTTTCCATTGCAAACAAGAACAAAAAACAACTACTTGCGCTTTTCCACTATCTCGCAACCTCAAAATTGGTGAATATAGAAAAAGTGAATATGACATGCGACAATTTTGATAAATACAAGATAATTGCGAATAAAAAAGGGCGTGTATGAAAAGGGTATACATGTAATAGAAGTATTAGGCATTTCCAGACAATTGATTCTCAAAATTCGAAACTTGCGAGTGAACATAAGTCACTTTATTCGCATATCAGAGAAATAGAGACTTTTCTGGCGCATCAACTTTAATAAATATGTCGATATAATGTTAACTTTCATTTTATGAGAAAAATATGAGAATTTTCATATTCGGCGCTTGATAAATCTTGCCCAAAGTTACATTACAGCAAGTGAATAGTAATATGTTACAGTGGTTTTCCATGTATCTGCAATTGCAGTGTAAAAATATTGTCTTGTTTCATGAGAAGACATAGGAACAGCAATGATTTAAGACTAAACAGACTAAGGCCTAGATTTGGAGTTTGGCGTTAGCCGTGAAAACCAGCGTTAGAGGCTCCTAACGCTGGTTTTAGGCTACCGCCGGTATTTGGAGTCAGTGATTAAAGGGTCTAACGCTCACTTTTCAGCCGCGACTTTTCCATACCGCAGATCCCCTTACGTCATTTGCGTATCCTATCTTTTCAATGGGATCTTTCTAACTCCGGTATTTAGAGTCGTTTCTGAAGTGAGCGTTAGAACTCTAACGACAAAACTCCAGCCGCAGGAAAAAAGCAGGAGTTAAGAGCTTTCTGGGCTAACGCCGGTTCATAAAGCTCTTAACTACTGTACCCTGAAGTACACTAACACCTATAAACTACCTATGTACCCCTAAACCGAGGTCCCCCCACATCGCCGCCACTCGATTAAATTTTTTTAACCCCTAATCTGCCGACCGCCACCTACGTTATACTTATGTACCCCTAATCTGCTGCCCCTAACCCCGCCGACCCCTGTATTATATTTATTAACCCCTAACCTGCCCCCCACAACGTCGCCGCCAGCTACTTACAATAATTAACCCCTAATCTGCCGACCGCAAAGCGCCGCCACCTACGTTATCCTTATGTACCCCTAATCTGCTGCCCCTAACACCGCCGACCCCTATATTATATTTATTAACCCCTAATCTGCCCCCCTCAACGTCGCCGACACCTGCCTACACTTATTAACCCCTAATCTGCCGAGCGGACCTGAGCGCTACTATAATAAAGTTATCATCGCCGACACCTAACTTCAATTATTAACCCCTAATCTGACGACCGGAGCTCATCGCTACTATAATAAATGGATTAACCCCTAAAGCTAAGTCTAACCCTAACACTAACACCCCCCTAACTTAAATATCATTTAAATCTAACGAAATTAATTAACTCTTATTAAATAAATTATTCCTATTTAAAGCTAAATACTTACCTGTAAAATACATCCTAATATAGCTACAATATAAATTATAATTATATTGTAGCTATTTTAGGATTAATATTTATTTTACAGGTAACTTTGTAATTATTTTAACCAGGTACAATAGCTATTAAATAGTTAAGAACTATTTAATAGTTACCTAGTTAAAATAATAACAAAATTACCTGTAAAATAAATCCTAACCTAAGTTATAATTAAACCTAACACTACCCTATCAATAAATTAATTAAATAAAATACCTACAATTACCTACAATTAACCTAACACTACACTATCAATAAATAAATTAAATACAATTGCTACAAATAACTACAATTACATAAACTAACTAAAGTACAAAAAATAAAAAAGAACTAAGTTACAAAAAATAAAAAAATATTTACAAACATAAGAAAAATATTACAACAATTTTAAACTAATTACACCTACTCTAAGCCCCCTAATAAAATAACAAAGACCCCCAAAATAAAAAAAATGCCCTACCCTATTCTAAATTAATAGAGTTAAAAGCTCTTTTACCTTACCAGCCCTGAACAGGGCCCTTTGCGGGGCATGCCCCAAGAAAATCAGCTCTTTTGCCTGTAAAAAAAAACATACAATACCCCCCCCCAACATTACAACCCACCACCCACATACCCCTAATCTAACCCAAACCCCCCCTTAAATAAACCTAACACTAAGCCCCTGAAGATCTTCCTACCTTGTCTTCACCATCCAGGTATCACCGATCCGTCCTGGCATCCGGTGCTGAAGAGGTCCAGAAGAGGCTCCAAAGTCTTCCTCCAATCCGGCAAGAAGAGGACATCCGGACCGGCAAAACATCTTCTCCAAGCGGCATCTTCGATCTTCTTCCATCCGGTGCGGAGCGGGTCCATCTTGAAGCAGCCGACGCGGATCCATCCTCTTCTTCCGGCGTCTCCCGACGAATGACGGTTCCTTTAAGGGACGTCATCCAAGATGGCGTCCCTCGAATTCTGATTGGCTGATAGGATTCTATCAGCCAATCGGAATTAAGGTAGGAATATTCTGATTGGCTGATGGAATCAGCCAATCAGAATCAAGTTCAATCCTATTGTCTGATCCAATCAGCCAATCAGATTGAGCTCGCATTCTATTGGCTGTTCCGATCAGCCAATAGAATGCGAGCTCAATCTGATTGGCTGATTGGATCAGCCAATAGGATTGAACTTGATTCTGATTGGCTGATTCCATCAGCCAATCAGAATTTTCCTACCTTAATTCCGATTGGCTGATAGAATCCTATCAGCCAATCGGAATTCGAGGGACGCCATCTTGGATGACGTCCCTTAAAGGAACTGTCATTCGTCGGGAGACGCCGGAAGAAGAGGATGGATCCGGGTCGGCTGCTTCAAGATGGACCCGCTCCGCACCGGATGGAAGAAGATCGAAGATGCCGCTTGGAGAAGATGTTTGCCGGTCCGGATGTCCTCTTCTTGCCGGATAGGAGGAAGACTTTGGAGCCTCTTCTGGACCTCTTCAGCACCGGATGCCAGGACGGATCGGTGATACCTGGATGGTGAAGACAAGGTAGGAAGATCTTCAGGGGCTTAGTGTTAGGTTTATTTAAGGGGGGTTTGGGTTAGATTAGGGGTATGTGGGTGGTGGGTTGTAATGTTGGGGGGGTATTGTATGTTTTTTTTACAGGCAAAAGAGCTGATTTTCTTGGGGCATGCCCCGCAAAGGGCCCTGTTCAGGGCTGGTAAGGTAAAAGAGCTTTTAACTCTATTAATTTTAGAATAGGGTAGGGCATTTTTTTATTTTGGGGGGTCTTTGTTATTTTATTAGGGGGCTTAGAGTAGGTGTAATTAGTTTAAAATTGTTGTAATATTTTTCTTATGTTTGTAAATATTTTTTTATTTTTTGTAACTTAGTTCTTTTTTATTTTTTGTACTTTAGTTAGTTTATGTAATTGTACTTATTTGTAGCAATTGTATTTAATTTATTTATTGATAGTGTAGTGTTAGGTTAATTGTAGGTAATTGTAGGTATTTTATTTAATTAATTTATTGATAGGGTAGTGTTAGGTTTAATTATAACTTAGGTTAGGATTTATTTTACAGGTAATTTGTAATTATTTTAACTAGGTAACTATTAAATAGTTTTT
>NW_026510776.1:0-11316 GCF_027579735.1 Bombina bombina | reverse complement strand
ATTGCTGTAAAGCTCTGCTGTTGCAGCAAGTCAGTCACAAATGCGGGAATCTCTGTGGTTCGGTCTAACGCCCCCGTGTTTAGTTGCGTCAAGGCCTCTACGGAATACACCTCCTCGTGAGCACCCAAATGATCTGGGTCTCCCTCTGAAGGGCCGGCCGCATCCCCCCAGAAACGGGACTGAAACACAAGGTGAGGGTCCCATGTAGGCTGTTATTTGCAGGCACTTTGCCACCTTCTCCTCAGTAAGCTGAGTCGTGGTAGATTGTAGGCCTCCGGATTAGAAACAGCCCTCTCCATATGCGTGTTTTCCATGAGGGACGTGAGGCGATCAAATCTACTACATAGTTTGTGCTTGAGATCAAGAAGCAGGTCTCTTATGACATTACAGACATCCCCCATGATCAGATCTTATTACAGATAAGGTTAAGAGTCCAAATGAATGCAGAGGCACAGTGCTTACTCTGCTTACACGGTTCCCCGGGGGGGGGGGTTGCTGAGTACTCTCTTTGTAGGCCGCCAAGAGAACTCTGTGGTCCAGTCTGGGAAGCCCCTATATCTTTTCAATATATACATAGACCAGTCCAGCAATGCATTAGTTACTTCATGCTGCTCAAATTCACTCTGGATGGGTGCACAACATCTTGATTACAAGGCGGATTGTAGTTCTTTTTTGCAGAGCTCCCAGTTTAGCGGCCATCTTAGGCCATAGCCCGTACACGCTCCCCTTTTTCTGTAATTTTTTTTTATTTTATTTTTGTAACTTTAGCTTGGGGGTTTGAAATTTTAATACATAGACTGCCCTCTGGGCAGGCTTATCGCCTAGTAGATAATATTATTGAAATTAGAAGCGCCCTCTATTGGTTATCAGCAATCTTTTATTCTGGGATCACACTCTTATAGAATATATTAGTATTTCTATCTATTGGTTTACTCTAGAATAACACTGAGCCAAAATGACTAGGGAATTTACCCATAGATAACATTTTGAAAATTAGTAGCGCCATCTGTTGGTTGACTTTAAAATAACACTAAACTATGGTGATTAGGGGATTTGCCCATAGATAATTGTATTAAAATAATAAGCGCCCTTTATTGGTTATCAGTAAAACTTTATTCTGGGATCACACTCTTGTAAAAAATATTAGAACCTCTATCCATTGGTTTACTCTAGAATAACACTGAACCAAAATGACTATTGAATTTACCCATAGATAATATGAAAATTAGTAGCACCATCTGTTGGTTAACTTTAGAATAACACTTAACTATGGTGATTAGGGAATTCGCCCATAGATAATTTTATTAAAATTAGAAGCGCTCTCTATATTATTATGGGATTACACTCTTTTAAAATATATTAGAAGCGTCATCTAGATCATCGAGATATAACACGCACACCCAAACATAAGCTGAAAGGGACAGATCACAGTACAAACACACATAATGCCCACAGTCTTAAAGGGATAAGGACAGCTCATACCACATGTGCAGAAAACACACAACACACATCCTTAACAGGAAAGCACCCAGAGCACACAAAGCCTTAAAGAGACAGGCACACTTGTAAAAGGAAGAACAGGACTGCCCCATTTTTAGTATTGGGTCTTTTATCAGCAAACAGATAACACTTTTAATCCACCCCATTTTCCCATGATCCCTCAGTCGTGCATTTGGCCAAGAGAAAGGACACATTTAGAAAAGAGCAAAGATAAATCAGGGTAAGGGATGTGCACACCGGTACTGCTGCCAATTGTACTGAAGAGACAATGGGGCCAATTTATCAAGCTCTAAAGGCCGCTGCTCTATAACTTGTCTGCCTGCTCTGAGACCGCGGACAGAAATCAACCCGATCGAATACACCCCTGCTAGTGACCGGTTGACTGCGAATCTGCGGGGGCGGCATTGCACCAGCAGTTCACAAGATCTGCTGGTGCAATGATAAAGTCCACTCGCAAAATTGATAAATTGGCCCCAAGAGCAGCTCTCATTAACTCAACCAACAGGAAAGAAATGTGCAAATAAGAGCAGGATTACAAGTGAGACGCAAATGATTACACTAGCGTTATTGCGATTGTTTGCTCCCCCTTTCCATTGCACTTGTATTATAAGTTGAACAAAATTGTGATTGCGCTTCAATCTTTACCGCAATCTCAGAGCTGTGGTTAACGGTTTTCTGAAACAAAAAAGTTGCACAAAGCACTTGAAAAATACATTACAAAGTACAGTTACACTCATATTAACACTGTGTATTAAAAAAATAAATATCTATTTAGAAAAGCATATTCAGCTTTGTGCAGAACATTAGAAAGTATAATATTTACAGGAAATACACAGCATAACCCTTTATTAAATATTAATATTGGATAAATATGCTTTTACATGGTTTCATCTACTTAACTGAAAAGGGCTCTAATACACAAATATATATATAAATATATATATATACACACATATATATATGTCTATATAAGTGTACATATGTATTTATGTGTTTATATGTCTGTAAATACATATATACACATATATATGTCTATATAAGTGTACATATGTATTTATGTGTTTATATGTCTGTAAATACATATATACACATATATATATGTCTATATAAGTGTACATATGTATTTATGTGTTTATATGTCTGTAAATACATATATACACATATATATATGTCTATATAAGTGTACATATGTATTTATGTGTTTATATGTCTGTAAATACATATATACACATATATATATGTCTATATAAGTGTACATATGTATTTATGTGTTTATATGTCTGTAAATACATATATACATATATATATATGTCTATATAAGTGTACATATGTATTTATGTGTTTATATGTCTGTAAATACATATATACATATATATATATATGTCTATATAAGTGTACATATGTATTTATGTGTTTATATGTCTGTAAATACATACATACACATATATATATGTCTATATAAGTGTACATATGTATTTATGTGTTTATATGTCTGTAAATACATATATACACATATATATATGTCTATATAAGTGTACATATGTATTTATGTGTTTATATGTCTGTAAATACATATATACACATATAAATACATATGTACACACATACGTACATAAATATCCATCTTTAGATATATATGTATGTATATCTATGTTAAAGCCCTTTGTCTGCCTTTTATTCTGACATCTCATATATTTGAGCCTTTATACCTTTTGTGTGCAATTTAAAATAAAAATCTTCTCAGATGGTGTTATTATGAGTGTAGCTGTATTTGTAATGTACTTTTGTTGTGTTTTGTACAACTTTTATGTTTTGTAAAACAGTTAACAAGAGCTCTGAATTTGCGGTAATCATTGTAGCGTAATACGAGTGATAAATCCGATGAGTTCAAACCCTCATGATAAACCCCTTATTTCTCAGCGCAAACATTTGCGTCCAACTTGTAATCTAGCCCTTGTTGTCTGATAATATACAATAAAGAGTCGTACACAAATCTGAGTCTGATGCGTCACAATTATTTATTTGTTATATGTTTATAACTTTAGCATTAAATAGTGAAATAACACAAAAAGGGTTGGTAAGGAGACAAAAAACAAAACAAAAAAAGATGTTTAAATTGGCGATTTGAAGTTGGTCCATGATGTAATAGAAAAAACACAAATTAATTTGCTTTGCGGTAAGTGTTCTTTTTTTTATGGGCATATTCCACACAAAAAAAGAATGTGAAAAATTTTATGATTTTAAATTGTATATCTGATTTCATGTATTAAAGCTATATTTATACTAGACATCTGCGTTTCGTTTCAAATTCGAAATTCGGACAAATGTATCAAATTCTGAGCTTTGGATAGATTTGAATTTCCGAATTACCGATAGGAACGAAACTAACGAATAAATTCAAATTAGTTTGGATTTATTTGTTTACATTCGATGGCCATGGACCTAACCACGAATTACACTAGTAGTGTGTACAGTATATTAGGGTTATATCACTCTGCTATGAGTTACACCCTAATATTACAGTACATAATACTAATCTAATACACAGCACATCCAAACTAACACATACCGAACATCCGAATTTACAAATCGAATCCGAACCAAATACATCCAAATTTATTTTAATCCGAATGAATCAGAAACAAATGCATTTGAATGTATCCGAATTTGAATCGATCCTAAAACGAAATTCTAAAACATCCAAAACTAATTTTTCTGCCGCGCACAAGTCTAATTTATACTGGTAGAAACCTCATTTATCTTTAAATAATATTTGTAATGTCACATAGTCTTGTCTGCAGGTAACTCACATGAAATGTAACAAACAAGACTTAGTTTTTCTAAGAGAAATAAAACTCTTCTTTGTCTGTATTTTGCCTAACAACTCAACCAACATGAAAGAAATGTGCAAATAAGAGCAGGATTACAAGTGAGGTGCCAATAATGACACTAGCGTTATTGTGATTGTTTGCTCCCCTTCCCATTGCAACCTGCTATTGGAGGAGCTGGGTGGTGTGATTAATAATGACTTATCAGATCTATTTCTCCTATCTAGGATGTTGCCGAGTATATTAGCTGTTTCACTTAGCAAGAGCTTTCACTTTCCCTTTGTCTGTAAGGGAAGTTCTGCTAGCAGGTGAATTAGAGATCAGCATGTGAAGGGTTTAGCCATTGTTTGGGATATTTGGTCTGGTCTCTGTTATTTCTCCATCTGGCACACAACACATTTGCTGAAGTTCCACAAAAAATATTACCAGTGCCTTAAAGGGACATGCCACCCACATTTTTTCTTTTATGATTTAGAAAGAGAATGCAATTTTAAACATCTTTCTTAATTTACTTATATTATCTAATTTGTTTTATTCTCTTGATATTCTTTGATGAAAAAGCAATATAGATATGCTCACTAGCTGCTGATTGGTTGCGTGCACATAGAAGCCTCGTGTGATTGGCTCACCATGTGCATTGCTTTTTCTTCAACTAAAAAAATTGAAAAAATGAAGCAAAATAAATAATGGAAGTAATTGTAATGTTGTTTAAAATTTCTATTCTCTATCTGAATCATGAAAAGAAAGATTTTGGGTTGGCCCTTTAAACATCAAAAACCTACAAAGTCTGAACAAATTACTAGTGGCTAGAGCTGTATATAACTACAGAAAAAAAAAACATAATAGGAAAGTCTCAATATATTACCAGTGCCTAGGGCAGACATCAACAGAAAGGCAAAACACTTGAAAAGCCCCTTAACTAGAAGATCTATTATTAGATGAGGGGCGACAGGCAGCTATTCTGGTGATGGGGCCCTTGGATAAAGGTACATGCCCTGTATACAAACTCATTAGTACAAGGCTAAATAAATGTGACTGTGATGAATATGGTATGTTTCAAGAAGTAACAAGATATTAATCTCTTATAGAAATGGTATAAAAGGGCATTTCCATAAACAAACATGGCAGGGTCTGTTCTCACATGGCCTAATTACACATCTGTACAGATGGTTTTGTTTATGTGGCTTTTTATTTTCAAATTGTAAACCTTTCTATAATCAGCAACTTTATGATCACCCCCCCCCAAGCAAAATAATGCACTACCAGAAATAAATCTATTTTATAAAGATAAAGCCCCTTAATTAGAAGTAAGATCTATTATTGTTTGAAACAATTGCCTTTTTTCCAGTCTTAGTCTGTTTAGTCTTAAATCATTGCTGTTCCTATGTCTTCTCATGAAACAAGACAATATTTTTACACTGCAATTGCAGATACATGGAAAACCACTGTAACATATTACTATTCACTTGCTGTAATGTAGCTTTCTCTGACTTTACAGACTATGCAAATTAGTTGGCAGTTCTGGAGAAAGGCATGCTGGGAGATATAATATTTAAACTTCTGGATCACAAAACATCTTTTTACTGTCTGTTGTCTCAGATGAAAATGACCAGTTCAACAAGTTTAATGTTGCTCTGATATAGGGGTGAAAGAAAACTGTTTGAAGCCTCCCTAAGTTAAAAATGTCCTGGATTGAGAACTATAAATACCAGTTAGTTTACTAGGGATAATTGGCCGGTTAGCTGTCCTGCATTCTTGACTGGCTCAGCCTCATTGCTGCAATATATGTGTGACTCCCATTATAACCCTCCACTGTAGATAAAGTGGCTGTTGGGTCAAAATGTGGTGTTTCTTATAGAAACCCCTCCCTGAATGTGTGCAGAGTGGGTGAGTAGGTAACAGGGACAGTGTAGCACCTTAAGGAGTTAGTAGTATAGGGACAGAGAGTTGAATGTGGCAGTCTAATGGGGTTGAAGTCCATGTCAAGATGCTTGAAAATGGCCATTTTTTTATATATATCAGCAGTGAGAGACAGGGATGTTGGGAAATGTAATATTTAACATTCAGCATAGCATAATGGAAGATGTAATATGGAGGCCTTTGGACCCCCCCCCCCACCAGAATGTGATCTTTATGGCCCTCGTATGTTCCACAGTGAGTCAGTTATCAATTATACACACACTATCTCTCACTCCCTATACACACACACAAATACACACACACACTATCACACCCTATACACACACACACTATAGCTCCCTATATGCAAACACACACACACTATCACTCCCTATACACACACTTATACACACACACAGACACACACTGGATCAGCGGCTAGAACATTTCGGATTTTGAAATAATGTGGGTGACAGGGATACAAACAATGCACACCATCTTTAACCCCATCTTAATGAAATTGCGATTGTCGAAACGATCACATAAATTCAAGGCAGGGATCAGGAACATGAGTGGCTGCCTATGATGCTAGGCACACCCCCAGTCCAAATATCCTTTTCCTTAAAGCAGGAGGCTGCAGGATGTCGAATAAACATAGGACGTTTCATGTCGTCCTAAGGGCATCAAAGTCCAGCGCTCTTAGGACAGCATGAAATGTCCTAAGGGTCCTAAGTGGTTAAATTAACAATTTACTATACCCGCATAAATGCTTTAAAAGATAGCTCATCTCACAAACATTCTCAAAAATATTGACACAAACGTAATGAAAACACCCTTTAAAAGTGACAATTTATTTATACCACTCATGCACAGATGCACAAACACCAACAGAGTACACAGCCTTAAAGGGAAAGCACACCCAAATCACACACAGCCTTAAAGGGACTGGCACACTAATAAAAGGAACACAGCATTAAAGTACACAAAAAAGTCTTAAAGGAACATTTCACAGTATACACAAACATGCATAAAGCAGTGTTAAATGAAGACTCTTAAACAGCAAGCACACTATTACAATGAACAGAGCCTAAATTGATGGTAACACCTATCGTTTTTTAAATAAAGGGGACTTTCTGTCATGAAATATAAAAAACTAAATGCTGAAAGTTCCTTTATTTCCCTGCAGCTTATGCGGCGCTTAGCACCTCAGGCTTCCCACTGCAGAAAACTAATTTATCAGTGAAGTGATGTTAGCCAATATCGTGCTAGCCATCCGACATAATGTCAACTAATTAAAAAATATAGTATTCGACCATGGGAGGCTTGAAGCGCTCAGCATAGGCTGCAAACAAATAAAGAAACTTTCAGTATGAACTATTTAAAAAAAACGCTAGGATTTACCATCACTAAACATTGCATAAAATAAAAAACCCTAAGATTACTGAAAAACAAAACTAAGATTACAGAAAATATAAAAAATACCCTTAAAGAAAATAAAACAACCCTAAGATTACTGAAAGTAAAAAACCTACCCTTACAAAAATAACAAACAAAATTTTCCAATACAAGAAAAATTATTCCCATTCTAATACACTCTTTAAAAAAAAAAATCCCACACAAAAATAAAAAACCCAAAAGGCTATAAATAAACTACCAATAGACTTTAAAAGGGCCTTTAGTAGGGCATTGTCCTAAGTTAACAGCTCTTTTGCAAATAAAATAAACAAATTACCCCATAACATGACAGCCTCCCCCCCCCCCCCAAACCCCCAAAATAATAAAAAAAAAAAACTAATCTACCCATTGCCCCGAAAAAGGCATTTGTATGGGCATTGCAGTTAAAAGGGCATTCAGCTCTTTTCAGCCCATTAAAATTAAAAACATGACACTAACCCCAAAATACGTGATCACCATTGATGAAGTCAGGCGAAACATCTTCATTCCAGTGGCGAAAGAGCTTCATCCAGACGGCTCCATTTTCTTCCTTCACAGGTCCATCTTCTATTTTCATCCTGGAGGAGCGGAGGTGGAGCGGTCAAGTTCAACCTATGCAAATCTAATATAATTACAAAAAAAGCTCCAGTTGAGCTTAAATTAATCACATTAAAAAGGTGACACAGTGGTCAAACACAAAGCAATCAATGACAGTCACAGTGGTTATCTTATAAATGACAGTCACAGTGGTTACTTTATAAATGACACTCACAGTGGTTACTTTATAAATGACAGACACAGTGGTTACCTTATAAATGACAGTCACAGTGGTTACTTTATAAATGACAGTCACAGTGGTTACCTTATAAATGACAGTCACAGTGGTTACTTTATAAATGACAGTCACAGTGGTTACCTTATAAATGGCAGTCACAGTGGTTACTTTATACATAACAGTCACAGTGGTTAGCTTATAAATGACAGTCACATTGGTTACCTTATAAATGGCAGTCACAGTGGTTACTTTATAAATGACAGTCACAGTGGTTACTTTATAAATGACAATCACAGTGGTTACTTTATAAATGACAGTCACAGTGGTTACTTATAAATGCAGTCACAGTGGTTACTTTATAAATGACATCACAGTGGTTACTTTATAAATGACATCACAGTGGTTACTTATAAATGACAGTCACAGTGGTTACTTTATAAATGACAGTCACAGTGGTTACTTTATAAATGACAATCACAGTGGTTACTTTATAAATGACAATCACAGTGGTTACTTTATAAATGACAGTCACAGTGATTACCTTATAAATGACAGTCACAGTGATTACTTTATAAATGACAATCACAGTGGTTACTTTATAAATGACAATCACAGTGGTTACTTTATAAATGACAGTCACAGTGGTTACTATATAAATGACAGTCACAGTGGTTACTTTATAAATGACACTCACAGTGGTTACTTTATAAATGACAATCACAGTGGTTACTTTATACATGACAATCACAGTGGTTACTTTATAAATGACAATCACAGTGGTTACCTTTATAAATGACAGTCACAGTGGTTACCTTATAAATGACAATCACAGTGGTTACTTTATAAATGACAGTCACAGTGGTTACTTTATAAATGACAATCACAGTGGTTACCTTATAAATGACAATCACAGTGGTTACCTTATAAATGACAATCAGCATAAACCACTGTGAGTGAACATTAAGAACAAGAAAGCTACAAAATGTTTCAGAATCTTTGTCTATAGGTTGTTTGTTACATTAAAGTTGATTTAAAAAAAAAAACTTTGAGTGGAGGTCACATGTTTCCAGTCTAGAGTGGAGCTCCAGTCTTTTGGTCTCCTATGCACTGATCTCCTCCTCTGTGTGATCAGACAGGGAGGGGGAGGAGCTGAGGCAGCAGGGCAGGCAGAGAGAGGGAAACAGGCACAGGAGAACTGGGGAAGAAGTGGTGAGTGCTGAAAATCACACTCTCACCATGTAAGGAATGTGCTAGGGAGCAGCAAGTTGATAATATATATAGTACAGTACTAATGGTTGCATATATAGGTACATTATTGCCATATAGCACTGGAGTAAGTGTTCACAAAAATGTAAACTAAAAAAACTAAAGGGACATGAAACCCAGCATTTTTCTTCCATGATTCAGATAGAGAATACAAGTTTAAACCACTTTCCAATAATATCCTATTATCTAATTTACGTTATTCTCTTGTTATTCTTTGTTAAAGAAGCAGCAATGTACTACTGGGAACCAGCTGAATGCCTTAGGTCAGTCAATAATATGAGTTATAAATGCACAGCCACCAATCAGCAGCTCCTGAGTCTACTTACATATCTTTTTCAATAAAGGATATCAAGAAAACAAAATAAATGATATAATAGAAGTATATTGGATAGTTATTTAACCCCTTAACGACGCAAGTCGTACAGGGTACGTCGCACACAACCTGGTCTTAAAAGACCAGCGACGTACCCTGTACGACTTTAGGGGTTTAAAGCGGCTGGAAGCGATCCTGCTCGCTTCCAGCCGCTTTCCGGTTATTGCAGTGATGCCTCGATATCGAGGCATCCTGCAATAACACCCCTTGGCCATCCGATGCAGAGAGAGCCACTCTGTGGCCCTCTCTGCACCAGACATCAATGGCCGGTATCGTTGGTGGGTGGGAGCCTGTGTGGGAGGCGGGTGGCGGCCATCGATGTAGATCGGTGATGTGGAGGGGGGTGGGATCGTGGGCAGGGGAAGTCCGGGGGGCGTGCGCAGCGTGCACAGGAGGGGGGGGGTGGGCGCGTGCACGGGGAGGGAGCGGGTGGGCGCCGCTACACTACAGAAAATGTTGGAGAAGAAATGTTCAAATAAAAGATAAAAAAGTAAAAAAAAAAAAAGATCAGGCAGGTGGTGGCGGTAGGTCTGTGGGGGGGTGGGGTGGGGGGGGAAGCTACACTACAGAAAAAAAAAAAAGTACAAAAAAACTACTTTTTTTTGCAAACTGGGTACTGGCAGACAGCTGCCAGTACCCAAGATGGCCCCCAATAAGGCAGATGGGGAGGGTTTGAGAGCTGTTTTGGGGGGGATCAGGGAGGTTGGGGGCTAAGGGGGGATGCTACAACACAGCATATGTAAATATGCTAAAAAAAAATAAAAACAATTTTTTTTAAAAACTTTTATTTTAGTACTGGCAGACTTTCTGCCAGTACTTAAAATGGCGGGGACAATTGTGGGGTGGGGGAGGGAAGGGAGCTGTTTGGGAGGGATCAGGGGGTCTGATGTTTCAAGTGGGAGGCTGATCTCTACACTAAAGCTAAAATTAACCCTGCAAGCTCCCTACAAACTACCTAATTAACCCCTTCACTGCTAGCCATAATACACGTGTGATGCGCAGCAGCATTTAGCGGCCTTCTAATTACCAGAAAGCAACGCCAAAGTCATATATGTCTGCTATTTCTGAACAAAGGGGATCCCAGAGAAGCATTTACAACCATTTGTGCCATAATTGCACAAGCTGTTTGTAAATAATTTCAGTGAAAAACCTAAAATTGCGAAAAAATTTAAGTTTTTTTTAAATTTGATCGCATTTGGCGGTGAAATGGTGGCATTAAATATACCAAAATGGGCCTAGAT